>NC_142008.1:82839719-83083488 GCF_049901715.1 Pseudonaja textilis | reverse complement strand
ACAACACAAAGAAATTAGGAGGTGGGTGAGATAAAGGGAAAAACCAAAACTTAACCATTCCAAACTACATTCTTAATGAGAAAGGCAAGTAGAGAGCAGGAGATATAGATGGCTTGAAGAAGAAGTATAAACATTCTGTTTGGTCTCCATTTAAGATAAATTGTTCCTGAGAATTGGCTATCTAATATATTTGCCTTTGTCTGATAAGTGTATTACTGCAGACACATATTTTAATTTATTCTTTATAAATCCAGATTAGTTTGCATCAATTTTAAAGTTTTATATCATATGATGAAACAATGGATTTTAGCAATCATATGTATAGTCCAATATTGCACTTGTAAAAATATGTAAACATCTGGATTCTGTTTGCGAAAATGTATTGAAGACTCTATTTTACTGTGATACAGTAGTTGTATTTCCTTATATTTCCACTAGCATTTTCTGCAATAATACACTCTGTGATATGCACATACAGATAGTTCTCAACTGGGACTGGGACTTCCATTGCTAAGGAAATGTTCATTAAGTGAATCAGATATAACTTTACAGCTTTTTTTTTTTTTTGCTATGGTTGCTAAGCAGATCACATGGTTGTTAAGTGAATTTGGCTTTCCCATTGACTTGCTTGTCAGAAGCCCCTTGGGAAAGTCACAAATCACATGACCCTGAGGCACTGCAACTGCCATAAATACATGCTAGTTGCCAAGTGCCTGGATTTTGATTGTGTGAATTCTGCAAAAGACACTCTGATGGTTGTAAGTGCAAGGACTGGTTGTAAGTAACTTTTCATCTCCATAGTAACTGAACAGTTGTTAAACGAATGGTTCTAAGTAGACATCTATCTGCATGTGAAACTCCTTTTACTTGACACATTCCACATATATTCCTACAATTTGGAGAGTTGAACTGTTTCAGAGGATAATGAGCCTAATCAGACTGACATGCATGGAATTGTACATAACAGAAATAGAAAAGCTCTCTCCATCTGATAGCTAGCAAGTGTGCCTGGAGAGATCACATCTGTGATGGCACAGCATTATCTTGGATAAGCATTAATTACTTATGGAACTGTTTAAGATTTTCTTAATTGGGTTGAAGATGTACTAGGGACATGAGTCTGTAGAAGTAGGCAACCATCAGTCTCCACCACTTGATTATGCTATATACCTACCTTTCCTTGCTTTTTAATGAACTTGCATAATTTGAGTTTTGTTTCATGAACGTGCAAAGGAACTGTCCTGGCTTTAAAGAAAGCTTGTTCAGTAACTTTGATTTCTGCAAGTGCTGAAAGATTAGGAGACTTTTTTTAAAAAAAGAAGACAAATAACAGCTAAGAACCTCCAGGAGTTAATAGTAATGAAGTGGGAAAGAGAACTATAAGAAGCATAAAGGAAATACATAAGGTCCTCATTTGGAAATCCCAATTGGGAAAGACAATTTGGTAGTTAAGCAAATCAATAATTAAATAAAACTGCGGCTAAGTTATGATCTTATTTCAACTTCGCTTTTATAGATCTGTTAAAGTTGTAAATGTGACTATCGGTTATAAAGTTACTTATTTTCTCATCCTCACCATTGTAACAGCCAGCAATTGCTAAACAAGGACCTTGTAAAATGAGGTTTATATAACCTATGTTTGGAAATTACCCAGAATGCAACCCCCATAATTGATGTTACTTTGCTTGAGCAATGCCACAGGAATAACTCTTTTATTGGATGTTAACAGTCAATATAGAAAATAATTGCTTTTAATGTCACCATAATGGATTAAAGTACCCATTACTGTGAAAGTTGTTCCTTCTCCCTTAAGAATTCGTGGATTGTCTATGTGCCTTGCTTAAAATATCCAGTAAATTCTGAAAAATCACTAATATTACAGCAGTGAATCAAAATGTTCATCTGAGTACTAAAAGAATTATTACAGTTTTCTTGAAGCCAGGACTTGACATTATTTAGTTCATGGCAGATACCTGTGTATAGCATGTACTATGCATGGCATATCTATAATTCTCCAACCATTTAATCAATTGACCTATAATTTCAATATCAGTTCAGTTTATTTTTAAAAGATTGCAGGTTTTAATAAGGGCAAAAGTTCAAGGAAATTATTTTCTTGTAATATTTCCTCATTATTTTCCTGGTTTCAATTGTTCTAATTGTGAGCTTAGTCAGCATATTGGAGGCTGGTAGTGGGTTATTTATTTAATTTTTTTGCTGTATTTTGCCAAAGTTGCTTATTACCGAGGATTTTTTGGTATTCCACCCTGTAAGGGAAAGATGGAGAGAGGAACAATTTTGCCATTAAGGTGGTTGTTGCCTCAGATGACAGTTGGCAAGAGCTGGGCACATGTATCCTGCCCTGCTGCCTTTCCATCTGTTTTGCTTAGCTGGCTTTTAAAGATGGATTCAAAAGGGGAGGCTGTGCTTCATACGCAGTCTAGGATTAGGAGCAAAGAAAGGGACACCAAGGCTAAGCATCCATTCCTCTTTTCATCCTTGCTGCTTCCAAAACAAACATACCTTTTCAAGACTGAAATAAGATAAGAAAATATAACAGTGAAACCTTTACACCAGATATGGTTTTGCACTAAATAAAGAAAAACTAGGCAAGAGAAAACTAATTAAAAAATAAACTTAAAACGGTAAGAAGCAGCAAAGCTGCTGAATAATGTATTTGTTTGTTTATGAACAGTGACCTAACCAAAGCAGTCTGTGATCAGGCTCCATTAATGACGTTTATTGAAATCTTTACAACAGATATCTGATCTGCTTGTACATCTCCAAGTGACAAGTTTAGCAATTTTTCACAGCAGTTTCCCAGCCATGACAGTATCCTTTCAATATTTATGCTAAAATTTATAAAGATGTCGTGGTTGCCTGGGAACAGAAAAGCTTTTTTGCTTATTGCCATAATTTGGAGTAATTGGTCCTTACCTGTGTTATGACAATATTGCTGTTTTGTATATAAAGCAGTCTTGGTACACAAGACTTTCAGGAAGGCTTGAGAAGGCATATTTGGTGAAGAGAGTGTAATAGTCCTTGCAGGCCCCCAGAATTATACATGCTTGCTTAAGACTGGTTCCTTTCTCTCTAGTGTGCTATATAAGGTAACAGACGGACATAGACAGCTAGTTATACTTCTCAGATAATCTGCTCTTGTCACTCAGTTCTTCTTGCATACATTTGGATTCAACATAGGAGTGGCATAGGAGATTAATCTAGCAACTCCTGTTCTATTGCCTCTTGCCAAAGAGTGTTATATCTGTACTGAAATAAGCATGCGTGTCTATCTGCCAACTGAATGTTATAATAATTCTGAGTATTATAATAATTCTGAATATTATAATACAGGGTGGTTGCTGTGGAGAAAATAAGAAATAAGAAAATAAGGAGTTGTTTATAAAAAGATGGAATATAATTTAAATAAATAGCAGGACAGGACAGGCTGCACACTAAAGAGATATTACAGCAATATCACTTAGACTTATATACCACTTCATAGTGCTTTACAGCCCTAAGCAGTTTTCAGAGTCACCCCCCAAAATCTTGAGTCCTCATTTTACCAATCTTAGAAGCATAAAAGGTTGAGTCAACCATAAGCCGTAAGAATCAAACATTCTAATCACTGCACCACCACGGCTTTTATTATGAATGTGGTTCCCATAATTTTGAATCATTTGACACCCCAATGCATCTGCAAAATATCAGGTATAGGAAGGTTGCATTTCTGGTAATTTTGAAGTAATTGGAAGAAATTGGAAATATGGGATGGGGTTTCAAACAAATCAAAAGTTAATAGAAGTTTGCTTTTTCAGACATGCAGTTTAAATGGAACCAGTTTAAATGGAACAAACTTCCAGCTTCATGGAAGTTTAAATAACAATTCATCCTTAAGTTTCTTTGATACTTTATTGTCATTATTAGAAGAGCCCTCAGAAGTAGGGGAAAGCCTTGCATCTGAGAGTTATATAATTTGACTTCTGTATTGGAAGTACCGTATAATAATCTGATACTGTACATTGTCTTACATAAAAAATTTTGTATTTTCTCTTGGGAGGGAAACAAAAACTCATAGAGGAGAAAACTTGAACCATTCTGCCTTTAAAAATGGAACTATTGCCTTAAATTCATTTGTTCCAGGCTTCAAAAGACTCTTAAAGTGATGTTTTGGTTCTGAATCTTGCTTCAACTCAACTTTTATATAATACTGCAATTTAATTTTTGCTGGCTAACTGCTCTGTTTAGGTTATTCATCCAATAGGTTTGGTAAATGTTTATGATCAAGATTCATCAGGGAGGAAATCAGTTCTTCCTTATGGAAACTTGTGAATCTTATTTAAATCTCTTTATGTATCCCATTTAAAAAAGAAATAGGAAACAGACCTTTGGGTAAGTGGCCATGGCAGTGGACAGTCAGTTTACTCATTCGTTACAGGTAGCCCTTGACTTACAACCAGTTGTTTAAGTACTGGGCAAAGTTGTGATGGATTGTTTAAAAGCTTAAGACACATCCTCAAACTTACAATTGCCACTTCCCATCCTTTGGTCATGTTATTGTATTTCAGGTGTTTTGCCTCACATTTATAACTGATTGCAACATCCTTTGGTCATGTGACCATGATTTGCTTTTTTTTTTTTTTTTTGCCAATTTCCACCAAAAATCTTCCATTCAGAAGAATGGATTTGCTTGATGACATTGTAATTCACTTTACAACTAACTGCAGTGGTTTGCTTTACAAGTGCAAAAGCAAAATTTGCCATTGAATCTGATCACATGATACCTTGATTTATAACCAAAATATCTGGGTCCATTATGGTTATAAGTCAAGAATCACCTATATTTGCTCCTTTCTTACTGTTACTGAATTACAACTACCACTTCTTTGGGGATTGGATTTTCATTAAAGTAGATAAAATAATGTTCCTAAATGATTTAAGGAAGCTAATTCTGCTCGCATCTAATCAATTCACTTACATTTTTCATTGAATTGAAAAGGGAGGAATAGTTAACAAATCCCTGGCTACTGTTATCTTTTAAATACAGACCCATTTTCTAGAATTTTAGTTTTCAAAGCTATTTTACATAATCTCAAATAAAACATATTTAAAACAAAAAATAGAATCAACCTCAATGATTTGATTCTGGCATTCTCCACTGAGCCAAAGGGAGAATCCAAGCTGGGTAGTCTCTAGTCTCCTAGCTCTGCAGACCGAGTTGAAAAACTGAGAACACACCCCCTGGTAATGGTCCCCAGTTCTTCACTCCGTCTCAGTGTGTTCAGACCTCCCTTTAAGGGTTCTGAATAGTTAGGATTGTAGAAGAATATTCACCCCCTGGATTAAGCTTTTCTTCTCAGAGAGGCTTAGATCAGGTTTGACAGCTAGCCGGCTTGCTGGTTTAGCACTTTCATTTTTTCGTGCCTTTTTTCCAGTTCGTGTTTTTTTCGCTTGTTATTTTAACTTTTGACTTTCCTTGCTGGTGGACTGGTTTTTGTTTTGTTTTCTGTCAAAACTGGAGTGGAGGTGACCCTGAGAGCCCGTGTGGCTCGGGCTAGGGTGGGAGCCAGCGTCTTATTTAACTCGTCTCCTCCCGATCCACTTTCCCTTGCCTGGGATGAGCCGCAGCTGCCGTTAAGCGCTTCTGTCCCCTTTTGGCGCCAGCGGCCATTTATTTCGTGCTCGGGGACAATCTTGCAGTTCGTCTCCAGGATTGTCCCTGGAGGGGCAGGGGGTTCTGACCATCGGGATTAAATCCTGACCCCCCATCCAGTCCCCAGAGCACCGTGGCAGCTGCAAGACGCTTGAGTCTGCCTGATAATTGAGGTGCAGCCAGCGCCAGGCTTGCAAGCCTCTGACCTGTCAGGGCTTGCTGCAATTCAAAGAGGCAGCCATTTTTTTCAACTTTTTTTCCTTGACCCGGCTTTTGAATTGCGGAGCTGGGCTGAGCTCACCACTTTGGGTCACACTAGCCTCCTGAAGTGGTGGACAGCTACTGTGGCTGTAGCTGACAGCTTAGGCTGAATATTTTTTATTTTATTTGTTTTATTTTATTTTTACTTCTTTCTCTCTATCTCTACCCCTGTCAAGTGACAGTTATTTTTGGCGAGCTCAAAGATGGCTGCCAAGGAAGCTGATCAAGAATTGTCAGTTCCTCAGCAGGGTAGAGAGAAGGCTGTAAAGTGATCCCCTAAGTCCAGGTCTACTGGTCTGGAGGCAGCAGCTAGGATTAGAGCCAGGGCTTTAGCCCCTAAGAGATCCTCTAGGGCTGAGGATAGACAGGCCATAGACAAAAAACCATAGACAAATAATTTGACATGGCAGTGAGAGATTCCAGGATGGCTGAATACAGAGCCACCCCTCAAACTTTGCCTCCTCAAGATGACAGGCAACTAGACCAACTGGCAGATAGACAGTATATGACGGCCTGATCTCCAGGAGGCTCAAGTACCTGCGATTTGCAGGGTAGCCTCCAAATCAGGGCTGAGACCTCTCACAATTTTTCTGAGCCACCTCAGGGGATCTTGATGGCGCCACCTGCAGACCAAGTCTCCAGTGGAGCCAGACCTGTGCCTGCAGCCACCTTTACACCTATAGCAGGCACAGGTCAACCAGCTGCACCAGCTGTCTTATTTGGAACCTAGCAGAGGAGTCATGCAGAGCAGGGGCAGGCTCCTGCTAAACAGCCAGTCCACTTCAGAGCGTGCTCAGCCTCCCCTTCAGAAAGCAGCCAAATTTATGGCTCTGAAAGGGACCTCCTTCCAGAAAGGGATTTTTTAGATGTGGAGTCGGAGGTAGCAGGTCCCCCCTCCTTTAAGGGCCTTTTCCAGCTGGCTCTTTTCAAGACTCTACTGGTTAAGGCCAAGAGCATGGCTCATCTCAAAAAGGACATGTTCATTCAGGACCTTCCCACTGAGGGAGAGGATCAGGAGAATTTCCTGTTCATTGAGAAAGCATCTGTGATGGACACTGTACCTGTGCCCAGATGTTTCTGAACCTGGTCAAAAAGCAGTGGGAGTCCCCTGGGATGTACACTCGCCCCCGTGGGTCTGAGTCTACCTTATTTAATGTGGACAAAGACCTTTTGGACATTATGGAAGTGCCAAAGGTAGATGGCCCAGTGGTAGCCCTAGCTTCCTCATCTGTCATCCCACCTGATGCGGAGGATGTTCTAAAGACAGAGGACCGGAAGGAGGAGATGGCGCTCCGGAGAGCTCATCAAGCCAACGCCTGGGCCATCAGAGCATCGACGACCGCATCTTTTTTTACTCGGGCCGCTTTGTGGTGGCTGAGGCAGCTACAGGACAGAATCCCACCTGAGGATCTCAGGGTGCATCAGGACCTGAATAAGAGTATAGCTGCGGCTCAATTGACTGCTGATGCCACCCTCATGTCAGCCAAATTTTCTTCCAGAGCCTTGGCCTCTTCCATAACAGCACGCAGGCTTATCTGGCTAAGAAATTGGCAGATGGACATCAGAACCAAATGGAAGCTGGCGTTGGCTCCCTTTAAGGAAGAGAGGCTTTTGGGGGACGCCCTGGATCCTTTTTTGATGGAAACCAGGGACAAGTGAAAGTTCTTGCCCTCCCAGTGGAGATACTTTGATTACAGGTCTCATCCCTACTACAGGAAGCCCTCCTTTAAACAGGGGAAAGCTGGGGCAGGCTTTCCCCATCAAAGTAGGCCCTTTTTCCAGAGATCCTCCTCTCAGGCCAATAGACAGGCCTTTGCCACCAGAGGGCGTCAGAGGCAAGAGGGCAGAAGGTCCTTTAGGGGTTCCAACAGACCCTTCAGGCGCAACAAGTGACGCCCGAGCCTTCAGGTGCAACAAGTGACGCCCCATAGGGGGCCGTCTGGGACTGTTCTGGCAGAGGTGGGAACAGACCACAATGGACATTTGGATCCTAATCAACCTTATGGTCGGGTCTCTCTCTAGAGTTTCTCTCCTCCTCCCCCCCAAGAGCCTTCATGTGCTGTCCCGTCTCCAAGGACCCCTCAAAGAGGGATCTCATGGAATCAGCGATACACCATCTGCTGGACATTCGGGCCATCTAGCCAGTTCAGGTGGACCAGGAGAGACAGGGTTTCTATTCAATGTTGTTTGTGATTCCAGAGCTCTCAGGGTGGTGGTGGCGAGCAATCCTCAACCTGAAAGGGCTCAACAGACATCTAATCTACCAAAGGTTCAAGATGCACTCAGGATCAGGATTCTTCGAGAGCATGGGTTCTCGATAAACCTGGACAAATGCCACATAGTACCATTGACTCGGATCTTGCATTTGTGGGCCATTATAGACACCTTGGCCGGACAGGTTTTTCTCTCACAGGAGCGCCGAGATAGTATCAGGAAAGTCACGTCGCTGATCCTGTCTTCCAGAGAGGCACCTATCATCTTGCTGTCTCAACTTCTCAGCAAGATGATATCATGCATAGGAATTGTCCCATGGGCCCGCTTCCACGCCCGAACCCTTCAGTGGTTCCTGCTCCCTTACCAGAAGGCGAGCAGGGGCGATTCTCCAAGGTGGCAGTCCCAAGCCACGGATAAGGGATGCTTGTACAGGGAACCCCAGAGGATTACCATCACCACTGACGCCAGTCTCTATGGTTGGGGGGCCCACTTGGGAGCCCAGGTCACCCAGGGGAGGTGGTCATGAGAGGAGCTCGCCCACAACATAAATTGGCTAGAGCTCAGGGCTGTCCGCTTAGTGCTCAAGGATCTAAGGCAAGAGGTGGTGGGGAGACATGTGCTTCTCCTCAAGAACAATGTGGCTACCAAGGCCCACATAAACCGGCAGGGGGGCACATGCTCCAGATCTCTAATGCAGGAACCAGCTCAATTGTGCAGGTGGGTGGAGAGAAACCTGTTGTCCCTACAAGCAGAACATATCTTGGGAGTATCCAACATGCAGGCGGACTGGTTGAGCAGGGCCACAGTCGACCAGTCAGAATGGCGACTGCATCCCAGTCTATTCCAGGAGATGACGGAACGCTTCAGCTGCCCGATTCTGGATCTCTTTGCATCACCAGAGAACACACACCTCCCGAGGTTCTCTGCTTGATTTCCTGCCTGAGGAGCAGAAGGGATAAACGCTCTCTGGTGCAGGTGGCCCTTGGGACTATTGTCTGCCTTCCCCCCCCTTCCCTGATTCTGGGAGCAATCAGGAAAGTACCGATAGAAAGGGCGGAAGTTCTGTTGGTAGCACTTTACTGGCCCAGGCGTCCTTGGTTCGTCAACCTGATGGGCCTGTCAGTCGCCAGACTCTGGAGAATTCTCCTGCACAAGATCTCCCTCAGCCAGGGCCCGATCGAGCACCCAGATCCACCCTAGTTTCGATTGACTGTCTGGCGCTTGAGCGGGGGATCCTGAAACGGGAGAAGTTTTCCACAAAGGTCATTCAGACCATCCAGGCGGCCAGAAGACCTTCCACGACCAGGATATATAACGCAACGTGGAAGATTTTCTGCAGTTGGTGCACTTGTCACCACTTGGAACCCACTGGAGTTTCTGTTGCAAAGGTATTAGAGTTCCTGCAGTTTGGCTTGGATAAAGGTCTCGCTCCTAATACCTTGAAGAGACAGGTGGCTCCCTTGGCCTCGGTGATTTCAGTCAAGGGCTCTACTTCTCTGGCCCAACATCCTAGGGTGAAAACCTTCCTTAGGGGGGCCACGAATCTGAGGCCACTGGTGGTCCACCACTACCCCACTTGGGATTTGCCTACGGTCCTGCAGGTGCTAACTTCTCCCCCATTTGAACCCTTACATGAAGTCTGCATTCACCTTCTCACATGCAAGATGTCATTCTTGGTGGCCATTACCTTGGCCAGGCGTATTTCGGAGTTGGCGACCTTATCCATCAGGAAGGATCTGTGCGTATTCCATGCAGACAGGGTGGTTCTGCAGTTGGACCCTACCTTCCTGCCCAAGGTGAGCTCCTTATTCCATCGTTCACAGGAGCTGATTTTGCCTAATTTCTGCCCTGAGCCTACCCACGCACTAGAGAAAAAATGGCACACTTTGGATGTTAGGAGGGCCCTCCGTATTTATATTAAAAGAACGTCTTCTTTTAGGAGGACGGAAGCCTGTTTGTTTCCTTTCAGCCATCAACTTTAGGTCTCAGGGTGACACCTTCCACAGTAGGTCACTGGCTCAGAGCCTGCATTGCAAGGGCCTATGAGCTACAGAGCCTTCCTGTGCCCAGGAGGATCAACCAGTGCAGCGACCACCACAGCCTGGGCAATGCAAGCATCGATTCTGGACATTTGTAGAGCTGCGACCTGGTCATCAGTGACCTCATTCATAAGACATTACAAAATTGACTCCTTTGCCTCAGGAGAGCCGTCCTTTGGAAGACGAGTCCTGCAGGGTGTGCATGTAGAGGTGGGAACTTCTGACCAATCCAGCTCCCACCCATAGGACAGCCATCAGCCAGCGTTGGTATGTCCCAGCCTGGATTCTCCCTTCGGCTCGGTGGAGAAGGGGCATTAGTCCTACCTGAACGCTTCTTCTCGGGGAGCCAAAGGGAGAATCCAGTCCCACCCTGTATTCTGTCTGGTCGGAATAGGGAGGAAATGTCCCTTTTTTTCGCAGTATCAATGAACTATCTGTTTGAAGACAAGGAGCAGCTGAATTCGCTTTAACGTTGTTCAGAATTGGGGACCGTTACTAAGAGGTGTGCCCTCAGTTTTTCAACTCGGTCTGCAGAGCTAGGAGACTAGAGACTACCCAGCCTGGATTCTCCCTTCGGCTCCCCGAGAAGAAGCATTCAGGTTGGACCAACGCCCCATCTCTTATACTTTTAAATTGATAGTCACTGTAGTTTCTTGTAACAGTGGAGTTCTGAAAAAATCATCTGTAGCAAAAGTGAACATAGAAATCAGGGCTACATGTCACACATAAAAGACAATGGGGCTTCAGTCATATAACTGCAACCACCCTCTTGAATTTTTTGACATCCTGATTGTAATAATTATAGGTTTATAAATCTTAATTTCTAGACAAATAGTGACTATTAAATATATTAGAAAACTGAATAGAACCGTGTGGATTGATTGATTAACCATCAACTAATGGTCAGTTACTCCAAATTATATTAACTATTCCAGATCTATTGTTGCTTTCCTACATGTTACATTTGTCACTCATCAGGATATCTCTGAGTTGAATTGATAATGAGGGGAAGTTTTGGCACATGGGAATGTGATTCGGGAATATTCTTTCTTCTAGACTGAATAAAAGGTATTCAGACTTAATTTTATAGGAGGGTTTGGGCTTAGATTGTTTCTCTTCTAGACATGTAGTTTCATTTCTTATCCAGCAACAGACATTTCCTGTCTTGGGTATGTTTCTATCTTATGCCCTTCAGACCTCACTGTAATGAACTCTCTTTCAGCACATCTGCCCCACCCAACCAGGCAATGGAAAGTAATGCAGCAATTACTTCTCTTAGCTTGTATTGTGTTAACACTTTCCTCCCCAGGTCATATGAGCAAGGTCCAAAGAAAAAACATGTCTTCTCCTGTGCTAATTGGGAATGCCAGGAAATCTTTAAGCCTAGTATATTGGTAGTTAATTAGAAGGGGCCTAGGCATTTTGACCCATGCTACCAGATTATAGTTCTGACAAACACAAATCGGTATGGGAAAAAAGTATTTGCAAAACAAAAACAAAACATTTTTTAGATTTGTTTATCACAATGTTACTATTTTTTATAAATAACTCAAGGTGGCATACATACCTAATACTTGTTCTTCCGACTATTTTCCCCACAACAACTACCTTGTGAGGTGTACCGGGCTGAGAAAGAAAGTGACTGGTTCAGCCTGTTTTCATGCCTAAAGCAGGATTAAAACTTATAGTCTACTGGCTTCTAGCCTATGCCTTCACCACTAGACCAAAGTGACTCTTTAAAAAAATCAGAATATTTTAACACAATAAAACAAGAACTAAGTTGGTTGTTGTCCACAGTCATAACAAGAATTGAAGGACTCTCAAAATAAAATAGTCTTCAGAGATTTTTGGAATGAAAGGAGGTCAAATTTAACTTGGTTGGGTGGATTTCAAAATGCAGAGGCTGTTAGAGAAAATGCTAATGCATAATCTGTATCTTGTACCTCAGTGAGCTCAATAATGTTTTCTAGTACATCAGGTTCTATGGTCAGAATCATACCTGACAGGCACATCTTGTTGACAAATACATTTAAAATAATATTTAGAGAATGTTAAGAATACACACAGCAAAGGATCAAGTAAAGGTGGGTTTTAGGTATTTTTTTAAAAGATTAGGCTGGCAGGGTGAACCAAATAAGTCCATTCAATTAAGGAGCAGAAAAATATACAAGCATTGAAAGAAAACATGCCTTGAACATTGCTTTTTGAAACACTTCCAGCTCATTACATGCTGCCGTCACAGCCATTTTCAAGGTATATGCACTATCTGAGGAGAAGAATATCCCATGTAAAACAGGAAGTCTGCTGTGCTTTGTGAGTTAAGTCTCATCTTATTACTTAATTCCTTCTAGATAAGTGATGTAGTAAAACACTCCTATTTGCTAGTCACAAGTCATGCAATATAAGGAAGTAATAAACAGTCAGAAAGGAACAATAGATCACTAGACTTCCCACCCCACCCCCATCTATGGATAATAAATTTAGACATCTTTTCTGTGAAGTGGTATCTTTAAAAAAAACAAATGAACTTGATAGAGTTTTGGCAGTTTTCTCTTTTGAGACAGGGAGCAAAGTGACCCTGTTGTTTTTCAGGGTTTGGTGAGTATCCCAAATCAAAAGGTATCAAAGTTTAAGGGAAATCAACAAAGAGGGACTGAGATAGAAGGTTTCTCCATGGAAAGTAGTCCTGAAAGAACTACCAAGGGGAAAAAAAGCAGTTTGGGCTTGTTTTTCAGACACAAATAGCAGAAAAACTGGAAAATTACCTGTCAAATGCTATGGTAACTTCTATCCAGGCAGAACATATGACCAGAAGAGTCAAACTGGAGAATGGACTAAAACTTTGGAGCCTTTCTTATGCCAGCTGCATTTCTAGCTCATTTGAGATGGAAGACAGACAACTTAAGTCCATTATGCAATAGACCCCTCAGATGTGTGAATCAAGTCGCATGATCTTTGGCAAGTATAGTAAATGGAATTTTACTTTTTCAGTCACAAAGATGTTAAGTTGATCCCTCCCGTTTTGGAAATATACAAAGGAAATGTTTTATCTTTTCTTTTTCATGGTGTACCATTTGAACATTGGCTAAAAGAGCACTGCTGATAAAACTTGGAGTGTATCAAATCCAACAACTGACCTTACAATTAAATAGCTGATTTTAGAAGATTGCAGTGCCTTTTTAGTTAAAGCTATTTTTTCTCATTAGCTGATCCTTTTACATTATAAGTTATACATTTATAAGCAATGGTTCATAACCTTTTAAATTTGGAGGCTTTCTTATTTTCTTTATTGTCTACTCTAGAGGTAATGTGAAGAAACCAAAGAGATCAAAACTTTCACAATATGCAGCATAAAATGTCCAATAATGTTGAAAGCTGTAATCAAACTGAACATAAAATGTTCCTTATAGAGACATATCAACTTTTAAAAATTGCTGGACTTTAAGAAGTGTTAAGAAAATTTGCTAAATCCAAGGGCCAAAGTATTTTATAGGCGTAGGGATAATATACGTGCAGTTCTCTGATTAAGAACATCTGACTTAAGGAAACAACTAGGTGCAAAGGGATTGCCTATATAGCATTACTACAAATGAGGGGCAGTGTTCTCGTTCAAGCTGACAAAGCGCTGAAGCTGTCAATACTTTCAAGAACACACATTTTAATTCTGTCCACCAGATCTAGTAATAGGCAGTCTGTTTGTAAGTACGATTTCCAACTTAAATACAAATTCAAATTAAAGACAGAGTTCAGGAATGGGGCTCATTCTTAACCCAGGGACTACCAGTAATTAGGTTATGATAAACACTTTCTAGAAAGTGGTTATTTTTAGTTCATTAATGGGATGTCTGTTTTATCCATTAAGGAACTTTAACTGATGTGATTATGGTTTGTGTATTAACAGTATTTTAATTCTTAGTTTGCATATGACCTCCAGGCTAAAACATGTTGAAAGAATAGTTCAATCTCAAAAGTGAGAGGAATAGAAATAACACAGAAGCCTGAGTACGGCTAGCTTTGTGAGGAAACAATTCCAAACATAGTGCATTGCTACTGAAAATATTCTTACTTTGCTTCACATGGTTGGAATCAGACGATTCCACCAGGTTCAGAAGTCAGATGAAGAATAACTCTACAGACCCAGGTAAATCACCTACTTTAAATGCTTTAAGCTTGCTTAAGTCCCAGGCTGGCAAGTTCTTACCCACAAGCATCAATATAAAAACAGCAGATTGGTGCTCTTACATTCTGGATCTTGAATTGCATTCCTGCTTAGGCATTCTCAATTCTGCTTCGTCAGTTGTTGCAGTGCCATAACTGTGTCTTTGGTTGCAGCCCTAGTTCTTGAAAAAGAGTAGATGAATTATTTATATACACTTGCTAGATATTGACCATTCCTGAGGATGCTTTTGAAGCTGTGGGTGTTTTAGAAATTAGGGCAGCATGAGTAAAGCCAGAAAAAGAGGCAGCAGTGGCAGCCACACAAATTATGGGTCTGGGTTACTTGAAAAAGCTATGGTGCAAAAGAGACAGTAATGATAGCAGCAGATAGATAGGTAAACTTTATTACCATATTTGACCACATAGGGCAGGACCAGCTTTTGAAACAGCAGTAGAGAAGAAGATAGTGAGTTTAGATGGCACTGTCATAAGCAATAGTATTAAATATAAGAAGTGGCTGGAATTAAGGAAGCACATTAGGCTGACAGGTGGCCCAGTATGTAATCTTGATATTATTTCATTATTTCCTATCAATGTGAGTTTCTTGAGAAATTATTCAGACCAACATAGATACAGTATCATTGTGTTTCCTTTGTCTAAAATTAGCAGGATAAGGCATACCTTGGGGCAACTTGCTCAATTAACATAATTTATCTCAAAATTCATAGAGAATCAAGATCCTGACTTTAAGTTGTAAATATGTTACACAAAGACTCATCGTGGATCTGATACAATTTTTATTTATTTAAACATGGAAAGTCATCTGTCTGCCGTTTTGGAAAAAATACAAAGAAAATGGTATTTGTAGGAACTATGACTAATTAAATCTATGTATAATTAGATCTTATACACTGGGTATACAACTGTATATAGTTTTAGAATAAATCAGTCCAGAGTATGCACTGATCATAGAACATAATTGCTGTTACTAATTTTATTCAGGCATGTAATAATTTAAGCCATGTGGGGCTACTGTACTTAATTCTGTTTGAAGCTTTGCAGCAGCCTTATTCCAGCAAGAACAAGAAATTATGGGAATTGTGTTCCAGAACATCTGAAGAATTAGGAAGCTGGGGAAGTGCATTAGAAAATAATCAAGGGAAAAATAATGCTCAGACCTGCTTTTTCTCTTCCTCCTCTCTTTTCATAGGATATATATAAAAATTAACAAGAACCAGAATACAGTAGGAATCACTTCATAATTGTTACTTTCCTCTCTTTATTCCCCATACTTCTTTTTCAAAGGTAAAATGTATGCTTCTCCCTCAAGCTGCGAGGATCATCCAGAGAGTGGGAGGTGCTCCAGTCTGCGTCTGTGTAGGCTGAGCTTAATTATTAAGGAACGCTCCGCCCTCTGTCACGTGGTCCCTTGTAGCGTTCCCAGTTTATGCTCAGCCTTCGCAGAGTTAGGCTGTGTGTTTTGATTGTGCTTCCCACTCTTTGGCTGATTCAAGCAGGATAATATTTCAGTTACAGGTTTGATTTAAGCTTATTATTTCCTTAGCCTCTGCGCATCTGGGGGTGTCTTGAGACTTAGGGGTGTGCCTTTTCAGCCCCAGGGGCTGAGCGGGCGGTTTAGCAGCGCTTAGCGCTAACCCCCCGCTCTCTGCCGCTTATTTCTTTCCATTCCTGCCTTGCTGTCCTTGTGCCTTTCTAAGGTCCGGAGCCTTTTTTTATTCTGGTTTTCCCCCCACTAATGCCAATTGCCCAGACAGAGGCGATTTCAGCGTCCCGCTCTCGTGGCTTGCAGGACGCACCCGCCCTGAGCCGCCCGCTTTGCCTTTGCTTTCGATTTCCAGGCGGCCGCCATTTTGGGCGCCGCCGTGGCCGGGCGACATTTTGCAGGCCTCTATTGCTGCGACGTTCTGCTGGCCCTAGGCTTAGGCTCCCAGGCCTAGTAGGGCTGATCTCTATCTCCCTCTCCCAGAGGAAAAAGCTGTTCTTTACTCTGTTATTTGTTGGTGTAAGTGTTGGCTTCCGCAGCAGAACTCAGGGCGGGAATTAGAAAAGCAGCCGCTCCCTCCCTGAGGGGGCAAGCTGCCTGAGGCCTTGTATTGCTGGCGTTGATTTGGCTGATTGGCTTCTCTTCCTTTTACCAACTGCCAGGTTGTTATTCAGTCTAATACAGAATATCTTCATATTTCCTTACATTGGTAATCCAATCTCATTCAATTGGCATTTATTCTCTCTCAGATTTGCTTAGAGAGACCTAGCTTCCATCACTGTCCCTGCAGTGTGTTTTCCTGGATCCTTATCCTGGTGGGATATAATTGTACATTAAAAGTCTATATCTGTGGCAGTTTTTTTAAAAAATTTTTTTTCCTTTTTTGTCATATTTTCAGATTATTCATTGCAAATTCCAAAAGGGGGCACGGGCCAGTTTCTGGATACCCGGCCTTACCCAGGTCGTATCCTAGGCGTGCCAACCGCCTGTACACATATATATATTTCTATATACTCATATTGATACTTCTGTTGTTTTACCATGGCAGATGATAACCCTAACTCCCGCCATTCTTTGAAGGCGAAATCTAAGTCCCATCATGTGCGCAGACAGGCTAAGGAAACCTCCCAGGAGCCTTCTAAGGCCTCTCAAAGGGATGACTTAAGGCGTCATAAGGCACTAGAGAGGGTGTTCGATAGGCGCTCTAGGGTGACTTAACCATCACCCCCAGCCGCCCCTTCTACTTCCAGGCACCACCACCCCTCCAGTTTGTTCCCCTCTCTCCAGGCACAGCTCATCCCAGGAGTCTCACGCCCCTGGACCAGCTACCAGCCGGATGCCTGAAGCAACCTTGACTCCCACAGCCGCTGGCCTGAGACAGGAGGACCCGCCCACGATCGAGATGCCTGAGTACATGAGAACTTGGATGGAGCAGGCTATTTGACAGGGGATAGCTCAAGGCATGCAGCAGATGGCCGGATCAAGCCTTCCTCAGATGGCTCCCGTGCAAGAGCCGGTGCCAACTAGGTCCATGCCCACCCTGGACCCTGCTCCTGCTCAGGTACCCTCCCGGGGGGCCAGCCCTCTTCCAGAAAGGGAACCGGAGGAGGGAATGGAAATTTTAGACCAATACAGGGAGGAGGAGGAGGACCTTGAATGGGGATCCACTTCCATGGGGAACCCTTTTCAGATTTAGACCCGATGGAAGCAGAGTTGTCGGAGGACGAGGGCCTTACCCCCGACCAGCCTTCCTTTGTGGGGCTATTCAAGCCCCACATGTTCAGGTCCATCTTGTTCAAGGCCAAGAACACCTCGGGCCTGGCCACTCAACCTCCCCCTGTCCCCCACTCCTCTGGGGAGGAACCGGAGGACGCAATGTTCAAGCAGCCCGTGGTGGCCGAGGATGTGATTCCCACTCCTCCCATTTTCCACGATCTGGTTTCCAACCAACTGGGTTTTACAGGGGCTCCTCCGGCCCCATCCACACAGGATAAGAGGTTCTTTAACCTCGAACCAGGTTTCTGCTCCCTCCTCAATACCCCGGAGGTGGACGAGCCCATTGTTGGTCTCGCCTCTTCCTCCTCCCCGAGTGACCCCCTGGAGGCCCTCAAACCCGAGGATAGGAGGTCTGAATTGGCCTTGCGTCGGGCTTATCTAGCCGACGCCTGGGCAATTAGATCGGCCACCGCAGCCTCCTTCTTTACCAGGTCCTCTATCCGGTGGCTCCGTCAACTGAAGGCCCACATCCCTCCATCCAATATACGGGCGCTGCAGGACATAGCCAAAATCACAGCGGCGGCAGAGTTCTCAGCTGACGCCACGTACCATTCGGTTAAATTCACCTCCCGGGCGTTAGCGTCCCAGGTCACTGCCCGCCGCCTGCTCTGGCTCAAACCATGGCAGGCGGACGTGAAGAACAAGGTCAAGCTGGCCTCCGCCCCCATTAAAGGGGAAAGCTCTTTGGGCCGGCCCTGGACCCTCTCTTGGCCGAAACTAGGGGAAAGAAGAAATTCCTTCCTCCTCTTTTCGGAGGCCTGACTCCCGAGCCCCTCAGTCCTTTCGAAGAGGATCCTTCCGGTCCTTCTACCAGTCCCCCTTCCCCCCCAGGTACCCGAGACCTCCCTCGTATAGAGCATCATATTCCCAGGAACGTTCCGACTCAAGCGATCGAAATAGGAGGGGCGGAGGATTTAAGCGTCTCTTCAGGGGTTCCGGGGGGGAGACGTTTCCAGCGCTCCAAATGAATCCTGTCTTTTTCCCCCCATTGGTGGTCGGCTGAGGCATTTCGCCGACCTGTGGGATTCTACCACTTCCGACAAATGGGTCAGGGACTCCATCAGGTTTGGACTCGCTCTGGAGTTCAACTCTCAACCTCCCGAGTTCTTCATGTCATCTCCCCCCTCTAGGGACCCCTCCAAACGCAAATTAATGGATTCGGCCATCCATCACTTACTCTCCATTCAGGCCATCCAGCCAGTTCCCCCTCTCAGCGAGGGCAGGGTTTCTATTCCCACCTCTTCGTGGTTCCCAAGTCCTCGGGGGATGGAGGGCTATCCTGGACCTCAAACGGCTCAACCGCTTCCTAACCCTCCGCAAATTCAAAATGCACACCCTCCAATCCATTTTGCGGGTACCAGGCAAGGAGATTGGCTATCTTCTATAGACCTCTCTGAGGCATACCTCCACATCCCAATTCGGCCTTCACACTCTAAATTCCTTAGATTCTGTTACAATCACCTTCATTTCCAGTATGTGGCCCTTCCCTTTGGGTTAGCCTCCGCTCCCAGAGTTTTCACTAAGATCCTCGCGCCTGGCAGCTCGCTAAGGGACTGCCCGGTCCATCTCCACTGCTATCTGGATGATATCCTCATCCTGTCCCATTCACAATCCCAAGCAGAGCTGGACACCAAGACTACCCTCTCCGCCCCTCCACGCCCATGGTTTCCTGGTCAACCAAAAAAGAGCCAACTGGTCCCTTCTACCCGAATTGCCCACTTGGGGGCCATCATTGACACGGTGCAGGAAAAAGTGTTCCTTTCCCCAGAAAGGCTCCAGAGTATTCGAAATTCAATTCAAGTTATTCGACGATCAAAGAGGGCTTCTCTATTAGATTTGTCTAAATTACTGGGAAAAATGGTTTCATGCATCTCTATTATTCCTTGGGCCCGTCTTCATACCAGGTCCCTGCAGTGGCTCCTGCTTCCGTTTCAAAGGTCCGGCAGAAGCAACTCAAAATCCTCCATCAAGGTACCTCCAAAGGTCCTCTCGTCTCTCCTCTGGTGGACCAACCCTGCCATCAACAGGGGTCATCTCTTCAAAGATCCCCAGCGTCTCGTCATCATCACAGACGCCAGCCTGAGCGGTTGGGGCGCTCACATCCAGTCCCTTACAACACAGGGCAAATGGTCCCATGCAGAGCGGGCCTTCAGCATAAACTGGCTGGAGCTCCACGCCATCCACCTGGCCCTGCGCCACTTCCTGCCTCAGGTACGCGTGCGGCACGTCCTTATTCTCACGGACAACGTTACCGCCGAGGCCCATGTCAACAGGCAAGGCGGGACCCAGTCTATTCGGTTGATGAGAGAGGCCGAGAGACTCTGCCGTTGGGCGGAGCATCACCTCCTCTCGATCAAGGCAGAACACATTTCGGGGGCCTCAAACACCCGAGCGGACTGGTTAAGCAGGGCCACCGTGGACCAGTCCGAGTGGCGCATTCATCCATCCCTTTTCAGGGAGGCGACCATGATCTTCGGTCTCCCGTTAGTGGACCTCTTTGCATCCCCCCCGCAACACCCAGCTCCCTCGGTTCTTCTCCAGATTCCCTTCCCCCGGGGCCGAGAATCATGACGCAGTTTGCTGTCCGTGGCCTCCGGGACTCTTGTACGCCTTCCCCCCGTTAGCTTTACATACCAGGGTCATTCAGAAACTGATCCAGGAGAAGGCAGATCTGATCTTAGTGGCCCCCTATTGGCCCAGGCGACCGTGGTTTGCGGACCTCCGCAACCTTCGGTGTCTCCCCGTGGAGAATCCCTCCGGACAGGATCTCCCTGTCTCAGGGGCCCATTCAACATCCGGAGCCCCAATGGCTCCAACTAACCGTGTGGAGGTTGAGCGGGAAAAGTTGAGGAAGGAGAATTTATCTGACCAGGTCATTAACACGATCCTGGCCGCCAGACGGCCTTCAACCAATCAGATATACGATGCCACCTGGGTCAGCTTCTGCAGGTGGTGCCATTCATCCATGGTCAACTCGCTCTTGCCTTCAGTGGCCCAGATTCTGAATTTTCTCCAGGATGGGCTCAAGAAAGGTCTCTCTCCTAATACCCTGAGACGCCAGGTAGCGGCCCTCTCAACCGTCGTCTCTGGCGACAATCTGGGTCCCCTCTCTCACCATCCCGTATCAGGGCCTTCCTAAGGGGGCTACTAACCTCCGTCCCCTGTTGTGCACCGGTACCCCACTTGGGACCTTAACAAGGTCCTGGTGGCCCTCACCAAACCTCCTTTCGAACCCATTAGAGAATCCTCTCTCCAAATTTTGATCTTTAAGGTAGTATTCCTGGTGGCAATTACCTCGGCTCGCCGAATTTCAGAGATTGCTGCCCTTTTGGTGAGAAAGGACCTCTGCATCTTCCATTCCGATCGGGTGGTTCTACGCCCCGACCCGACCTTCTTGCCCAAGGTCAATTCAGCCTTCCACAGGGCTTAGGAGCTTACACTCCCAACTTTTGTCCCAATCCTTCACGGGAAAGGGAGAAACGATGGCACACCCTAGATGTGAGGCGGGCCCTCCACATATACATTAACCGCACACAACCCTTTAGAAGGTCAGAGTCTTTGTTTCTCTCCTTCCAGCCCAAGTCCTTAGGCCACAAGGTGTCCCCTTCCACCATCGGGCGATGGATCAGAGCCACCATCGCCAAGGCTTATTCGTCTCAGGCCTTGCCAGTTCCCAGTGGGGTTACGGCGCATTCCACCAGGAGTGCGGCCACCTCTGCGGCCTGGGCCACCCAGGCTCAGGCCGCCACCTGGGCTTTCCCCTCCCCTTTCATTAGGCACTATAAGATTGACATCTTTGCGTCAGCTGAGGCCTCGTTTGATAGATGAGTCCTCCAGTGGGTCATCGAGGACCCAGGGGAGCTTCCACCCCAGACGGATTCCCTCCCGTAGGACAGCCAAGCTTTGGTATGTCCCACTCTCTGGATGATCCGAGCAGCTCGAGGGAGAATGGGCGTTGGTCTTACCTGACACGCCATTTCTAGTCGAGCTGCGAGGATCATCCAGCCCCACCCTTTTTTATTTTTTTCCATCTGGGGAACCTTGTTTCAGCCAATGATACTTTAAGTCTAGTTAGATGAGAGTTAGACGACTTTCCTCCTCTCTCGACTTCGCATAAACTGGGAACGCTACAAGGGACCACGTGACAGAGGGCGGAGCGTTCCTTAATAATTAAGCTCAGCCTACACAGACGCAGACTGGAGCACCTCCCACTCTCTGGATGATCCTCGCAGCTCGACTAGAAATGGCGTGTCAGGTAAGACCAATGCCCATTCACCATGAGATTTTTGGTCCATCAACATAGCAGGACGTTCAGAAGTAGAGAAGGCAAGTTATAAAACGCCATTTTGTACTCTCAAAGTGTTTTCTCTGTTTTCTGATTATTATTATGATCACAAATTACAAATAAAATTATTAAAGTAATAGTAATAAAAAAAACCCAGACATAATATATTATAATTAGTGGTGGATTAATCACACTTTTGCAAAATTTCATTTTATTTCTAATTGTACTTGTGTAGACATGAATAAAACATCATAACCCATACATCATTCCCCAATCTATTGTCTTCCCCAGATTCCCCAACCAGGAATTCTAAAACCATGTTAACTGGAGAATTCTGAGAGTTATAATCCTAGCCCTTTTGGAGGGCATCAGGTTGTCGAAGACCAATCCTTGTTAATAACAAAAGTTTCTAAGTGGTAAGAGGAGATAGGCTAAAGCAGGGGTCCCCAACCACCGGTCCCTGGACTGGTACTGGTCCGTGGAACATTTTTTACTGGGCTGCAAAGCTTGGGCGCCGTGAGGGGGTGAGAGGGAGAAAAAAGCGCTACGGTATGCCCAGCGCTATTCTCCCTTTTCCTCTCTTCCTTCTCCCCCGTCAACTACGCACATGCACACGCACAGATAAAGCTGTTGCTGTTGCTGTTGCTGCTGCACCATGACCCGGAGGAACAGATTGAGCACAGGCGCTGAAGGAGCACCACAGCGTCCGTCGCCAGAGTGCAAAGAAGCAGCGGCAGCTGCGCCTCCGACTTTCCCAGGGAAGGTCATTCCCTGACCAGTCCCGCTTCCCAGCCCATGCTTGCACCCCTCGCCCCCCCCGCTGCCCACTTCCTTGCAGGCGGAGGCGGGAAGCTGCGAGGAATTCGGGCGTGCTTTCTAGCTGGCTGAGCCAAGTCTTTTTCTTTTTTTTTTGCCTGAGGTTGGAAAGAAGAAGGGCGACAGGTACTGAGGAAGGTGAGAGAGACTGAGAAGGGAGAGAGAAGCCCGGCTAAAGCAGCTCCGCGCTGCTTTAGGGACTAGTAGTAGAAGGTACCAATCCGTGGAAGAATAATCGTAAAACCGGTCCCTGGTTCAAAAAAGGTTGGGGCCACTGGGCTAAAGTAAATAAGTAAAAATGTTCAGCTGTTACTTTTGTCAGAAAACAGCATAATAAAGAATGGTGAGTAGTAAATCCTGACCAATTCAAGGTTGATTCAGCCTTCCATCCTTCCAAGGTCAATAAAAATGAGGACCCATACACTGACTTATAAACTGCTTAAATTGCACTTACATCATTATGAAGCAGCAGTATATAAGTTTAAGTACTATTGCTAAATGTATATGTATATTATATGTATATCTCTCTATATATCTATATATATCACTATATCAGATAGATAGATAGATAGATAGATAGATAGATAGATAGATAGATAGATAGATAGATAGATAGATAGATATTCTGCACAGAAAATTAGAATTAAGGGATTTTTGAGCATACTAGGTTATGAAATGGTGGTTGAAATTGCATTGATATTCAGAGGCATTGTTCAGAAGGATAAGAGACTTACTCAAAGGCATTCATCTTTCAGTTTAGGAATAACAAAGTTTCATGGCTTATTTGCTTCCATCCTCAGGAAAGGAGTAGATTATTTGTCCCTTGATTTATTAATCAATATGCTCATCAGAGTGACATCTACATTCAAACAATCAATTGCGGGATGGAGCCCATCAAATGGCTAGTATGATCTGCTGTCATCAGGGCAGGGGATGGGAGTTAGGGGTGATTTTTTTTTTCCAGATTTTGTTCTATTGTACTTTATTAATTTATTTGACACTTTTTCTTAGTTTTTATTGTTTTTTATTTTTGTTTTAAATATGGTTTTACATTGTGTAAGCCGCCTTGAGTCGCCATGAGTGAATAGGCAGCAATATTAAATAAATAGATAAACAAACAAACAAACAAACTGTTCTCCTGGGGAAAAATTAGAAGATTGAATTGCTACAGCTGTTTTGGAGGCATTTTGATTAACGTAGTTTTTATATGCACTGTGTTTAGTAGAGCTATGGAAAACCATGCCCAAATATTTAAAGGACTTAACTTGCTCAATTTTCTTACCATTTATCTTCTAGGCAAGAATTTAGGTCTTTTTGCAAAACCATGTTCTTAATTATAGCTGGTTCCACATTGTTATACCCTCAACAATGGGAAATACAACTAGTCATGGGGTTATGTTCAATATAGCTTGTTATTATTATTACTAATCTTTTTATTTGAAATGTTGCTGTTATACAGGAAAGAAGCTTCAGTACTCTCAATATTCAATTTAAAATCCACAACTGTGCTATTTTCAGTCAGAGTAGCTATAAACAAGATATTTACATTTATTTCTTACAGAGTAAAGATCTGATTTTTGTAGCCCATAGAAGTTAAGCTAGCTATGCAAATCTTGTAAAAACAATTGATATTTGGAACCATTCCTGCTGTTTTCTTATGTAGAACAACAAGCTAAACTCCTTTCTCTGACTATTAGGTGACTTGTTCAGCATTTACTTTGATTTCTGGTATTCTCTGAAATCCTAGGAAATAAAATTATTTGTTCAAAAAAGAAAAGAAAAGAAATGAATCAGTCCAGTAATCAAAGGCTCAGATCAATATTATTTTAATGTTGCTTTTATGCAGAAATGTGGAATGGAGAGACCGAGGACCATAGTGGAATTACAGAATTGTAATTAAAATACATTGTTAAGTATGTTTATGCTGAAAACAAAATTGGATTTGGAAGCACTTTTGTTATAGATGATGTTAAATGTAGATTCTTAAAGGAAGTATAGTAAAAAAACAAATCATTCATCATCACCTCCAAGGACTGCATGTTGAAATATCAGCTGACTTGTCAGAATGACTTAGTGACACAAAGCAGACTGTTCTGCTCAACAGAATAGGCCTGGCAGAGAAGCCTATTTATTAGACTGGCAATTCTTTTGGGCCTGGTGAAGGGATGTGGTCTCAAGTAGCAGCTGGCCAGAACTTGGCAGGATTTATGCAAGGAAGACAGGTATGTATGACTCCTGGTAGATGAAAACCAATTACTTTGGGAAAATACAGGCTATTTTAAATCATAAACAAATAGATTATGGAGAGTGAAGCTTAGAAATCTCTACTTTTCTCCCACATCTCTTCCAGTACCGTGAAATACATGGAAGCTTTTTAAGGCTATCCCCAAGCTGCAACTTAAATGCTCCACATGCCTTTATCTAACATTCAAGGCCATCAAGCTCTTGAGGCATTGATCAATGTCTCAGTGAAGTGATAATCTTCTGTCCCGACTATACTTTCTCAGACTTAGAAGAATTTTAAAAAATGTGCTTATAGAAAACAAATGGATCTCTATAAATGGCCCTCCATATGAAATCTCTACTCTATAAAAACTAGCTTTCTAAATATATGACTTTATGATATATGGAAAAGCAGTAGAACTACACCAAGCCTGAGATGCAAGTTTGAATTAAACCACCTTTCTCTCAAGACTTATACCCACTTTTAAAAATTATGGAGGACTCCCCAAAAGCTTTTCTTTGTAGAGGTTTTATTTATATTTGCCCTATTGAAATTAAAAGTAATGCATTATCTGCTGCTACTAGTTACCATGACTGTTTAATGGGACAGTTTAACATATTATTTTTCAGCAGAAAAATGGCAAATGGTCTTGATTATGAGGGGATTCTTGAGAGCCTTGAAGGACTCACAGGGATCCTACAACTAGATTTAAGAAACACTGATTTAAGCTATTCAAGAAGTAGGTAGTCTTTGTATTCATTTCTCTAGAAATTAATAGAAACTGATCATCCCACAATAATTCAAAGTAAGCAACAAAGATTGGGTGTTATTATATAAAGACAATGTTTCTTGACTAGCTAATGATGTGGGAAATTAATGAATAGTTGTTATTTTGGACCCAGGTATGGGGTGGCATGGTATGTAGTATTAGATCCTAAATCAAGATAGCTGTAGTTTAACATTGGATTTTGTAAAAATGGAAAATAATTTATATTTCTTTTGCTCCAAAAACAAAACAAAAGGAGAAACGTTTCCCCTTTTGTGTTTGAGCATGCAAGAAGGGACAGAAAAGGACAAAGGGAAAGAGGAAAAAAAAAAAGACAAGATGGGAAGAGAGCAAGGAAGGAAAAATAAGGAAAGGAGGACAAATAAGGAAAGGGGAAGAGGAAAGGAGAATGGGGAGGGAGGGAGGAGTATCATAATGAGAGTGAAGAGGAGGGTCTCAGGGAACTCCCGTCTTAGCACTTGGCCACCACAGGTGCCCCTGACTCAAGTCCTGTGTCATGCCAACCATGGCCACAGCCATGCCTGGTCATGCCCATGCCTGGTCCCACCCACCATGGCCACACACACACACCCATCCGTAATCTCCGAAGTAAAACACAACCCTGATGCAGCCCTCCATGAAGTCGAATTTGACACCCCTGACCTAGACAAAGAAACAGATTGTCAGCCACCAAAACAAGATCCTTTTGTCAAAAGAAAATTTGTTTCTTCATCTAACAGCTTCAGGCAATATCTTTAGTAAACACACACACATATTATTTGCTTCAGTAGTGTTAAACTGCAAGATTCTGTTGAAGAATATGATTCTCTGAACTAGATGCCTGCATTATGACAGTGATAATGTTAGTTTGGGACAGGTAGTGAGGTCATCGAATTTAAAACTCTAAGTACTGTTTATGGGAGTGATCAGCAGAGCTTAAAGATAGGTTTAAAGGAAAGACCATGTTCACCTTAAAAAAAGATATATTCTTAAAATATTCTAAGCTTGTGGGTATCAAGCCCTGAGGAAATAATATATAAAGAGATGAATGAATAAATAAATAGGAAGAAAGGGAAGAAAAATTTTGGTCTTACAAATCAATGACTTCTGTTCTTCTGGGTGGATGAATATGGGACTTGGGTTTATAATCAAAGGTTTTGTACTTGGTTTTAATGTTCTAAAACAAAACACTTGATTGCTTACTTTTTTTTAATTGAGAAAAGCTGTTTGAGGTTATTAATTTGATGAAGACATGGTCAGTGAGAAGAATGAGACATTTTCTCCCAAATGATTTTCCTAAGCTTACCTCCTTCCTACAATAAGAGGTCGACAGAAAAACTAATAAGCAGGTAGAGGAGTTAAACTCTTCACCTTCCCTTCCTGCAGAATAAGTAATAAGTTCAGGAAGATAATTTTAGTTTAAGATCCAGTGTGGGAGGAAAGGGCTAAATATTTCCATTCTGCATGTCAAATCTCTAATCAAATTTAGCCCTACATCCAGCAAACATTTTTTGAGCAAGTTGCTGGCAAAGGCTTTCATAAATACAGAGTTAAAAGACAGATAAGAGGTAGTTTTTTGTTTGATGTTTCCTCTGTAAGCTGGAAGGATAAGAATGTTTTAGTTTCTACCATGTAAACTAGATAGTGTGATATTTTGTGCTAATAGTCACATCAAGCAACAGTTGCATAATTGTTCTATTTCAGATCTACAGCTGCTATGTTTTCTTTTTTGCAACCTTGAGTTTTTCATGTGTACTGTCAACTACAGAATATTGCTACAGGTGTGTTGGCAAGCTAAACCTAGTCACATTTGAGCTTCTTTGCTTAGCTTGTTCCTGATTCTTTCAGCTTAGCATTTCATTTGTTCATTTATTTATTCTATCTGTTGATAAAATTCCCAACAAGCTCATTCAATTGGAGGCATCTATATCATCTGATGCTTTTGTAAAAATAACTAAAGCAATGTCCCAAAGAGATAACTAGACTTTCTGGTTTTTCTTTGAAGACATTTCATTTCTCACCCCAGAAGCTTTTTCAGTTCTGACTGGATGGTGGGGAATAGAAAGATTTATCTCTCCCCCTCTATTTAGAGAGATATGTTCAATGTTGGCATAGATGGCCTCAACAGAAGGATATGACACCATCTATCTTCAGTCTTCCAACACAGTTCTTTCAACAGTTCCCCACCCATTTGCACTACTCAGCTGACTACACAGATAAACCTCCAGGTGGCCTCAACAACTCTCTAAAAATGCAAATGACCAGCTGTCTGCAAGAAATATAAATCCTTCCATTCCTCACTATCTAGTGAAGCTTCTTGGATGAGAAGCAAAATGTCTTCAAAAAAAAATATGAAAAGAAACCAGAAAGTCCAGTTGCCTCTTAAAAAAAATACCTTTGGGGCAACCGTAACCTAGATGACTGAGAATCTCCATTGAGATAACTAAAGCAATGTTGCAACGTAAGTTCTGATTCTTTTATATGTGCATGCAACATCATGATGCATATGTAAAAGGGTCAGAATTTGTGTTGTGATTGTACAACAGTATTTTCATTTGATATGTGCAACCCTTTCTCACTCCATTGGATTCTCTGCATTCAGTGGAGGCAGAAATCGACTGGGACTGATGAAAGTTATATTCAGATGCATTATAGAGCATTCAGATTGGAAGTTTTCCTTCTGATTCTTGCAATATAACAGTAATTCTGATGCCTCTATTATAACTGGTGATCCATAGGCACACACACACACAAACACACACAAACAAACACACAATTTCCAATGGAAGCAGGTCACATCTTCTACAAATAATGCTATGCGCACTTCAGTGAAATATCTGTAGGCATAAGGAGCCGACTAGTGTGGTAATTCTTGACTTACAACCATTTGCTTAACAGTTCAAATGATGGCCTCCGGAAAAATCAATTACAACCTAAATATGATATTACAACTGTCACTCCACCCCTGTACTCATATGATTGCAATCGGGTGCTTGGCAAACACATCACATTTATTGGTTGCAGTGTCTCATGGTCATGTGATTGCTATTTGCTATTTTTCCCCCTGGTTACTGGCCAAAAAAAAAAAAATACTTGGTTAGTCTGGACACATACTCAAAACTGTGTGTATTGATTTATGACCTTGGTAAAAATGGTTGTAAAACTGAGTCTGGTCATGTGATGACTCAACTTACAACTGCAACTTCTTCAAATGGAAATTCCAATTCCAATTGTGGTTGTAAATCAAGGACTATCTGTACGGTAGGTAGTATACTGGACATCTCACAGAGTTGCTAATATGATTCCACATGCTGCATGGAGAAATGCTGTTAATGTATTAAAGAATCATAGGAAGCTGTGTTATGCTAAGCTGGAATACATCTTAAAAGATATCTTCTACTCTGGATGGTATCAGACAGACAGGATTTCATTCTATTATTTGATCAATAAAGCAAACTATATCCAAGATATTTACATAAGTAAACATGCTTCATGTTTCAAGATCTACATCTTTTCATCCCCGTCACAGGCTGATGGAAATATTTATTTATATGTATGTAATCATTTTGCATTTGCACAAAGTTGAGCCCAAAACATTGCTAAAGGCATTATTCTCTTTGGGACTGAAAGATACTTAGGTCTTTTAACAGAACTTTAATTTGTGTTAAAACCTCCTGAGAGCATAATAAACACACTGGCGTCAGGTCTCAAATATACCATATGATTAGCTCTACACCTGCACTGATATTTTAGGAATCAAACCTGTTCTGGGTGTAGCATCCCAATAACATTTTTTACTTATGGCAGTCCATTGTCATGAACAAGACTTAAGATTCTCAAATTCTTGTCTGCTGAGAGGAATTGATAGGGAAAGGCAAGACATCAGCACCATTAAAAATTCCTTCTACCTCAAATCAAAAGATTCATCTTTCAGTTCCCTCCTTTTTCTACCATTAATTTGAGTAATGTACTCTTTTCAGCAGTCTAAGATTACTTAACACAGTGATGACGTATTCACATATTGAGATAAGATATCTTTCTGAAATTGCTCTTCTCTAAAAGTAAGATTATTCAACAGATGAAGAACAATTTGTTTTCTGCACTGCTTCCATTACAAATCAGAATGCAGAACAATTTGGTTTGATTTAAAAGGATCAGATAATAACTGAGTTGCAAGGGATCTTGGATGTCTTTTATCAAGCCAGAATATACCCAGTTCCTGCGACTGGTTTTAGTCTCCAGCCCCAAATCATCTTTGTTACTCTTCTCTGCACTTAACATCTTCTCTGCACTCAGCGTCTTTTTTGTATGGTGACAGCCACAAGTGCATGCAATATTCCAAGTACGATCTTACCAAGGTAGTACAAAAGGGCACTAACACTTCAAGTGATCTTTTGTTGATGCACCTTAGGATTTCATTGGGTTTTTTTGGCATCTGCAACACACTGATGGCTCATATTTAAGTGGTTGTCCACTAGGACTCTTAATCCCCCTCACCTATTCTGTACCTGTACATTTGGTTTTTCTTACCTAAGACTTTATTTTCTCACTATTGAATTTATTTTGTTGGATAGAGCACAGTGTTCAAGTCTGTCATAATCTTTTTTATTTGAGCCTATCTTCTGGATTGTTGGCTATTCCTATAACTTTGTGTCATCTTCAAATTTGATGAGTTCTACATATACTGTATCCCCCTCATCTAAATCATTTTTTAAGATATCAATAAAGGAGAATATTTATAGCTCAGGGTTGAAATGAGGGGTTCTTGGTACTGAGCTTGCTTGTTTTCTTGCATTATTCTAATTATGTATTATCATCAGTGCTAATAAGCTGTTAACTGACATTTTATATTCTGATGTCTTGCCTGTCTGTGTGGGTATGGGTAGCCTTAGAATTCTTCAATTGGGCTGTTTACTGATGGCTCTTCGACAGTTCTTGTTTGGGCAATGCTTTCTTGATTGTTGGTCTGAAGTTAACTTTGGAGTTAATCTATGCCAATTTGATTTGTCAATTGCTTACAAGATAATAGGTATAAGTATACACATAGGTATGAATACATGAAATGGGTACATATAATAAAAATAAAAGAAACAATAGGACAGGGACGGTAGGCACGTTGGTGCGCTTATGCACGCCCCCAAATTTGAATGCTGATTACTAGTGGAAATGTGCTGGAGTCTTTTTCTTTTTCAGCTGGTTAATTATCTCTTTTGCATAGTCTATATATGTTGTTAATTTAGGGTTATATAACTATAGTATAATCTATAGTTAATTTATAGATGTCTCTATGGATGGCTGATTTGTGAGAGAGCTAGACTTCTGATTGCGCATGCGCCTACAATTCTGCGCATGCACGGAAGGGAAAATGGCCACGGCAGGGGAAATTGCTGTAGCTGTATTTGATTGGCACCCAAGGATCTGTTTGCAACCAGAAGCACCAATTTTCCCAAATTTTTGGTTGTCACCCGATTTGGTCGTGAACAGAAGCGTTCATGATCTGAGGTTCTACTGTAGTTCCATTGAGTGCCGTTGGTCAGCCAGTTACAAATTCATCTGATAGTGATGCTATCTATCCCATAGTTGTCTATATCAGTGGTTGCCAACCGGTAGGCTGCGACCCACTGGTAGGCCATGGAAAATTTTTGATGGGCCACAGAAGAAATGGCCCCCCAAAATAATTAATTGGCTGTGCAGTTCTCGTGCCTCCCGAGAGTCACGTGCCTCTCCTTGAGAGGCACGTGCCAACCAGCTCCCACACACTCAGGCGGTGGCAACAACAGTTCTCTTCCCCAACGCCACTGTTAACTCTCCCCATTAGTTCTCTAGTTTTGAATTGTTCCTGCCTCTCTCTCTTTACTTCCCCCTGCGCCCATGTGCTGGTAGGCAAGGAAAGGGAGATGGAGCCATGTGCAACTCTCTGCTTTTCCAGCCCTCACTGCCTCTCCCAACATTAAAGCCTTGGAGATGCAGGCAAAGCCGCTGCAGCAGTAGCGCCCTGAGTTGCTTGCTTCTCCACTGCTGCCTCCTCCTCCTCCTGCTCCTCCAGCACCTCTTTCTCTGGGTAGGGCAATTCTGAACTAACTGAGTATGCTAAGGTAACTCAGGTGCTACCACTGCGGCGGCTTTGCCCTGCTGCACATAGAAACCCAGGAGGCTGCCAGTGCTGAGCAAGCCTATGCTCACGCCGCCCACCCTGCCTGGGCTGAGGATAAAGCGGCTGCCAGCAGGTGCCCGGTGGGTAAGCAGTCCAGGGCTGTGCGAGGTTGGGAAGCCCAGGCTGGTGCCCAAGCGGGATCACAACCAAACAGCCAATCACAGAGGCCATCTGCGATTAGGAATTCCAAAAAGGGGGGTGTGAGAGAGAAAAGGTGAAAAGAGAGGAGGCAGGAGAGGCTGGTTGGCCTGGGGCAGAAGCGCATGGAGGCACCAAGCCACAGCCTGGCTCCGTGAGAGGAGCAAAGGCCCCAAAGAGCGTCTACCACCAAGACCAGAAAGAAGCTCTGCATGCCTCCCGATTGGTGATAGGTGTGGGGGCGCTTAGGCCAGGTTACTCTAGGGGAGAGTAAAGTGAAGGAAATGGAGCCTCCTCTGAAGGATCGCTGGGCCTGGCACCATTCCAGCCCGGGCCCTCGGGTGCCTCATGGTTGGGAGAAAACCTGTCTCCACCGAGCAACAGCAATTACCAGCGAGGGGCATTGCCAAGGGGACGTCATGTAATGTGGATGGTTGGAAAGAGGCCCAGAAGCAGCAGGAAGAGAAGCGAGGGGGGGCCTCCCCTGACTAAGCAAGTGGGGGAGAGAAGTGAGGAAGGGGCAAAACGAGGGGCTCCTCTCCCCCTTCCTTCAGAGGGAAGTCAAACGCTGGCTGATCAGAAGGGCACCCAGCCACCAAGGTGATTTCTTTTCAGTTCACCATTAAAATGGCCTCCTGGCGCTTCGAGGCTTATTCAAATGCCAATCCTGACTTCTAACTATTAAAAACAGACCGGCGGAGTCCCCTGCTAATACGAGAGATGCTGTCTCTCTCTCCCCACACCCCAAATAATCACTGGCTGTGGCTGGGTTTGGCAGCGATATGTCTCCAGGTGAGGCTGGGGGAGCCCCCCCTCAGCTTTTCCTCGGCTGCAGATCTGAGCTCTCTCAATTCTCCACCTGGGATCTGAAAGGAGCTCCCACTTTCTCCCCCTTCTCTCCCAATTAATCACCGAGGCCGGCAATCCTTCTGTAGGCAGATGCTTGCTGGGAAGCCCCTGGAGTGGTGGCCGAGGGGCACTGCCCCCAAGGAGAGCAAAGCCGCCTTTCTGCCTCTGCTTCTCTCAGCAGCAGTTGCCCTGAGGCCACTCAGCTCCACTCTTCTGTTTCTTTGGAAGGTGCAGGTGTGGGGAGGCTTCCAGCCCAGAACGTTTTATTTTGTTATCATTAAGCATTTACGTTTTTGTTATAATTAAATAAGTGTGTGTACACACACACACACGCACACACACATATGCAGGTCTTGGCGTGTTTGGTTTTTTTCCTGTGTAAGATTGAGAGTATCTTGGTGATGTTTCAACAAGGTCCCACTCACCATCTTCAGGCTGGTGCTTTCGGCTTCGTGCTTGCGTAAGCAAAGCATGATCGGAGCTGCCGTCTCTCTAAATACTGTTGGGAGGAGTGGTGTGCTGGCTCTGTTGTAAGCGGGCTGGTTGGCTGTGTTGTTATTTCTTGATTGGTTGATGGAGTTGATGTTTGCAGATTGGTTGGCTTTTTCGTAAGAACATGTGTGGCTGAGGTATTGGCTGTGTATCTATCAGCCTCCTGTGTTGTAATGACCTGGGTAATGGGCTGTGTGATGACCTTCTGAGTTCTATTGTTGTGACACCCTGGGGCTTGTGCTGTAATTTTCTGGGTCGTTTGCTGTGTTGCAACATCCTGAGATTTTGTGGTGTAACCTCCTGAGTTCTGTGATGTGATATCCTGAGCGGGTGGCTGTGATGCAACATTCCGAGCTTTGGTTTGGCTCTGAGTTTGAGGTCTGGCTATGTGTTCATGGCGTGTGTCAGTTTGCTTGGTTTGCGGGTCGGGGGTGTTACGAATTGATAGTCACCTAACAGTTGGGTTGGAAATATATAAACCAGGATAGACATTTAATACTGTATCTTTAAGGGAATGCTAAAATTGTAATTGGGTGTGGTTCCTCAAATGGCCATAAGATGGTGCCAGAAACCTGGGTTGTTAGTTCTGTTGTTGGTAGTTGCTAGATGTTCTGATGGTCAATGTTCTTGGTTCTTGCATTTTTCCCTATTGACTGTTGCTGATTGTCATTCTTCTTGGATTGCTGTAAGTCTGTTACTGAACTGTGTATGATACTGGACTTTGTTATTTGGATTACCCCCGTACTAAAAACTGACTGCTTTAACCGTGTATGACTTGGACTGTTTGTTGGGCTTTGCTTAACAGTTTACTGGAAGTAAAACCTACATTTTACTATTCAGTATATCTGTGTGCTGGTCGTGTGTTATTCAACATCACTCTCACTACGTTTCCCTGTGTGCACCTATTCTCCTAACAGGGAATTACCTCAACAGAGGTGTGTGGCAGCTGGTGATGCAGCCGTGGTCTGGTTTCTGGACAGTGGTTACCTTTCGTCTATGGGATGGGTTTGGGTTTGAATCTGGTGAGGGAGATTGGTGGTGCCGTCATGTGTTGTTTTGGGTCCGGTGTTGGTTTTCATGGCTTGGACTCATTTGTTGATAAGGGCTAGTTTCCAGATGTCTGGTAGGCCGGAGGTATCATCCCATTTATTCATGTTATGGAGATGTTTCTTTATTTCGATGGTTTCCCTGATTATTCTCTTGTTGAAGTGTTCAGTATTGGAGATTAATTTGGTTCTTTCAAAATTAATTTCATGTTCTGTGGCTTTAAGGTGCTGGACAAGGGAGGAAGTATTTTGTTCTTTTTTGACTGCATTCTTGTGTTCTGCAATGCGTGCATTTATCCTCCTGTTGGTTTGTCCAATGTATGTGGCTGGGCAATTGTTGCATGGTATTTCATAAACTCCTTGGGTTTCTAGCTGGATCGTGTCCTTGAGGTTTCTTGGGATGTTGACTATTTTTTGGTCAGTGCCGAAGGCTGTCCTGATATTGTGTTTGTGGAGAATTTTGCTGATTTTATCTGTGGTGCCTTTGATGTAGGGGAGGAGGGCGATACCATTGTCCTGTTCTGTGTCTTGGTTTTGGGGGGGTGTCTCCCTTAGGATTAGGTTGGTAATTGTGTTTCTTTGGAATCTGTTGGAAATTAATACATTAGTGAGGTGTGCAATTCTGTTCTCAGGTGGTCTATTGGCTAGGTGTTTGGTTCTGGAGATGAGGGTCTTGGCTACAGAGTTGATCTGTGCATGGTGGTGATGGGATTGTGCGTTTAAGTAGCGGTTGGTGTGTATTTTCTTCCGGTGGACGGTGTATCCTAGGGAGCCATTGGTTTTTTTGTAAATTAGGACATCCAGGAAGGGAAGTTGGTTGTTGGCTTCTGTTTCCATGGTGAATTGTATTTTGGGGTGTAGGCTGTTGAGGAAGTTGTCCAGTTTTTCTTTCCCGTGTGGTCAAATTACGAAGGTACCATCTACGTATCTAAGTCAGAGTTTGTGTTTGTGTTTAGATTTATCTAGAGCGTTAGTTTCAAAGTGTTCCATGTATAGGTTAGCGATGACGATGAGTATTTATAGAGAGACAGCAGCTCCGATCACGCTTTGCTTGCACAAGCACGAAGTCGAAAGCATCAGTCTGAAGATGGCGAATGGGACCTTGTTGAAATGTCACCAAGATACTCTCAATCTTACACGGGAAAAGACCTGAACACGCCCAAACCTGCATACCTGTACCTGTGAAAATCTACGAAAACAAATGTTTAACGTAATTTTTATATTAAATATATTAGCTTTAAAAAAAATCATATTAGTGGTCCTTGGGATTTAAATGTATGAGTTTGGTGATCCCTGAGGTCCAAAAGGTTGGCGACCCCTGCTCTATATTACCAAAACGTAGGCTGTGTTCTACTTTGTCTAATGCCTTACTGAAGTCCATGTATACTATGCCCACAGTATTTCGCTGCTCCACTAATTTAATCATGTCAGAAAATACAGTAATGTTTCTCTGGCATGGTCTGTTTTTGAGAACTTCATGTTAAATTCTAATAATAGCCTTGCTAGTTTGTAATTGTCCACACTTCTATTGCTTAATTATCTTTTCCTGGATCTTCGCAGGTATTGATGTCAGGCTGATTAGTCTATAGTTACCTGGATCCTTTTTTTTCCCCGTTTTGAAGATGGTAACCACATCATCTCTTTTCCAGTGCACTAGTAGTACCATCATGTCTAATCATGTCTGGATTACTTTTATGGTTTCTGGAATATTTTGGAATGATTTGAGTTTTATTTTGAAAATGGGGCATCCAAAGAAAGTGTCACACAACAATAACATCCCTGAAAGAGAGAGCTTTGTAATGCAAACCCTGTCTTTTTTAGTCATTCATGCAGTGGTATACATACAAAAAGAACGCAGGGTTTGAATAACAATATTTTGTTGCCATTGTTCCAACTTTGATTCACATGCCACTTCCCAGAAGCAAATACGTTGCTGAATGTCAATTGAAATTTTATATTGAACCCTGCAAAGTGAGATCAAACCAAAAAAAAAAGCAAATCTAATTGGAAAAGCCTCAAGGAATGATTTTTTCTCTATATATTTTCTATATTTTCCTCTGTTCACTGTATAATTTCCTGTTTCTACCCTGCAAACTATCTGAGAGAACCCAGGTTTTGCAGCAAACAAAATTGGTTTCATAGGGAAAGGAGTTATAAATTTCAAGAGTGCTCTTATCAGTGTCAATTTTCCGAAAGTTCAGATAGGAGATTCAGATATAAATGGAATACCTATGCAACTATCTCCAAACGACAGACACACATGTTCCCTGACATGCAGGCTGGAGAAATCTGTTTCACCCTTGAGTTTAATGTTGAAATAAATATTAGAAAGTTTAACCTTCATGGGAAAATTACCAGTGCACGTCAGAGTAATTCTTACTCAGTGTTCCATGTCATTTCACGTGGCAGCAAAAATCCTTTCGTCAGCTTTTCCCCATAATTAAAAAATAGGATTGCAAAATTTCTGCACAATCTCTCTTAATCTATTCGCATTATATTAATGACCTACATGTCATGCTATTTTTTATGCTTTTACATTTGTATGATTGATTCTTCAGTTTGCATTGAAACACATATGAATTCTCTTCCCTTTATTAAATAACAAATGTTTTAAGAAAATATTTAAAGAAAAAAAAAATCTCACAATGGAAAGTTAGGGGTTCAGGAATGCAGACACAAACAATGGAGAGATAGCAGGCAAGTCAGTTGCCTCATAAACAACAAATTATCATAGCCAGATGGAAGAAGAATCTGGAAAGAAACATTTCAAGTATTCAAAGAGATTAAATCTTAATTCATTGTAAATGAATTAATACTCGTTACAGTTTCAAGATTGTCCCTTTATTATTGCAGTGTGCTTCCTGCACACCTTAGCTAACTGATTAGCAGGAAGTTCATCTATTTTCTCTGTAAATGGGGGCAGATACGACATTGGTGTCATTAATGGAACTTAGTGTGATGAAACCCATGAATAGAATGTGCAGCTAGAAGGATTTAAATTATTTAAAAGAAACGGACCTAATAAAAGGGGAGATATGTATAAGAAAGAAATACAGCAGAACAATGATGAAAATAGTCTTGAATGCATTTGGGTCAGTATAAAAGGAAAAAAGAATGACATTGCCATAAGTATGCCTATCTATCAAAATTGGCCCTGTGTAACAAAATAAAATTCATTGATGAGAAAAGTAACATTTTACACTTAAATAAGAAAAACCAATTGCATTGGTATAAAATAAATGGTACCAGGCTCAATAGCAGTAACTAAGAGAGGGATCTTGGAGTCTTAGTAAGACAGTCACTTAAATTTATGAGCCTTCAGTATGCTGCACTGCCAAAAAAGCCAAAGTAGTCCTTGGTTGATTAACAGAGAGACAGAATCTAGATCACATGAAGTGTTAGTACCACTTTATAATGTCTCTATAAAACTCACTTGGAATGTTTCATCCAGTTGTGGGCGCCACCATATAAAGAAAAAATGTTGAGATTCTAGAAAGAGTACGAAGAAGACCAGCAAAGAGGATTAGAGGCTAAAACATATGAAGAACAGTTGCAGGAATTGGGTACATCTAGTCTAATGAAAAGAAGAACTAGGGGTAGCATAATAGCAGTATCCCAATACTTGAGAAGCCGCCACAAGAAGTGGGAGGGGGCAACCTATTCTCCAAAGCACCAGAATGTAAGACAAGAAGTAATAGAGGGAAACTTAAAAGATCTAACTTGGAATTAAGAAGAAATTTCCTGATAGTTAGAATAGTTAATCAGCAGAATGGGTTGATTCCAGAAGTTATGGGTGCTCCATCAGTAAAGGTTTTTAAGAAGAGATTGGATAGTTATTTGTCTGAAATATAGGGCAGGGATGTCAAACTCAGTTTCTTTTTTTTTTTAAATAAAGTTTTATTGAGTTTTAACAAAACAAATAAAACATCTTATTGGAGTACAGCATGGTTTCGGGTTATCACATTTCCATACAGACACAATTTCATATGCATATTCACCTTATGTATTCAACTTCATATCTTATTACTCTTTTTCCAACTTCTCACTATTTCTCCCTTCTCTTAATTTTCTTTTACAGTTATCTCATTTTCTTCTTATTCAATTGTATTTCTTTTACCTAAATTTCTATATCTTTTTATTCATTGTACTTATACTTTCGTCTGTCTTGTTTACGATTTCATATGTTCTCTTCGAACATTCTTAAGAAGCAAAATTCCCCCTATGATTGCCAATCGAAGTGCAACACCTTTAAATCTTATTGTTATTATCATATGAAATCTCATTAAACATTGAATTTGTGCATTCTAAAATTATAACATTCAAATTTCTAATATCTATTTTATATCATGTAGATCTCATCATTCAGACTCTTCTTGGTACTTTCCCTTGAAAATGTAAAAAGAAAAATTCTAAAAACATAGCAAAAACAATATATATATAAAAACATTAGTAAACAAAATAGTTATTCAAAATCATTCTAGTACTCGTATGAACCTTGTAAATCTTTCACATTTCTTTTCAATATCTATCAATCTTTGAGAACAATTGAAATGTTTCCCTCCCTTCTTCATTATTACTTAACTGTTAATAAGCATACCATTGGATTGTCATACAGTTTTATCTTATAAATTATTTACTGTTAATAAGCAAAATAATTATTCAAATTCATTCTAATAACTGGTATAAATTTCCATATAAATCTTTCACATTTCTTTTCAATATTTTATCAATCTTTAGAAACAATTGCAATGTTTCCCTCTCTTCTTTATTATTGCATTAATTATAAATAAACATGCCACTACATAACAATACAGTTTTATCTCATAGATTATTTACTTACTTCATTTCTAGCTCATTATAGTATTCTACTGTCACAACACTATCTTTTGTACCTTTGCAGAATCCTCACTTTTAACTTAATTTAACCATTGTCTCTGTGTTTTCTAGCTGAGCAAATACCTTTAATCCTAGTACATTTTCCCTTTTTCTTTATTTCCTGTTTTTGTCTCTCATAAGTTCTTTCCCTTTCTATCTTTCCCCCCTTTTTCTCACCCCTTTTTTATACCCTTCTCTCTCTAATTTTCCCTTCTGTAGTTTTCTTTTCTGCTTCTCCTTGCTGTTATACTTCTTTTTCAGACTATTTTTCTTTTTGGCTGTTCCCTTTGATTTCAAACTTTTAACTCCTTTCCCCCTTTTCCCCCTTATTACCACACTTTGCATTATTTGATCATTGAAAATGGCTTCTTCTTTGTCACACCCTTCTTCTTGCTCTTGAAGCTTTTCCCTTTCCTTTTCATAGTTCAGGATCTCCATTTCAGAAAATTCAAATACGAAGCCAAAGGATCTTCCTCCCCTTTCTGCATCTTCTTTCTGTTTTTTAAGACTCATCTTCAGTTCCTCCAGAAGTGATGGCATTTTAAACACTTTTGAACAACCACCCGATTGACTTTAAGTAAAAACAGAAAAAGAAAGAAAAACCAATGCCAAAAACGTTTTTTTTTTTAAATCACCAAATGATCCCCGACTGTTCCTTCTTGTTTCTTTCCTTTCCTTTTTCTTTCCTTGGGTTACTGTATCTTTTAATAAGATTTCAGTTACAATGTATCCTCAGGAGTCTTTTCAAAGTTTCACTGTTAATCCTCTTTATTTTTCCAGGTGGCACTCCATTTTTCCATTATTGCAAGTCCCACCCTTTTGCCTCCACTCTTCTCCTTTTTTAGGGCTTTAAAATGACCAAGAAAAAAATCTTTATTCTCCTTTTGACACTTAGATTTCAGCTTAAGGTTGCCTATTAGTGTCAGAATAGATTAATATAAATTTCTTTCCATACCATTTGTAATTGTCAATATAAAGGTAAAAAGGGGTTTTTTTAACCTCCTTTTCTCTCTCCTTCGCCGCTTAAAGGTCTTCTTTCAGAAATATCCCTCTAGGTACTTTTAGATTCAGGGTACCTTGCTTAGATGTTCTTTGTTGTTTAGCCCGGTCTGTCCTGCTTTCCTCTTTGTCTTCCTCCTGCACAATCTTATCCAGTCGGGTTCTTCTTTGAGGTGGCCATTTCTGACCACAGCTGCAACCACCTTTGGGGAAGGGAGTTTAGACAAGCCAAGGAGGAGAGATGTGGCTCCCCTCCACTTGGCTAGCAGTCTCCCCCCTCTTCACCACCTCTACGAGGTGGCTTCAGCCCCGAATCCAAAGGATTGGTGCGCTAAAGCGGTAAGCACAGATCAAAACCACGCATGGTCGCAGATTTTGGTCTGTCACTGAAGAGACCCAAACCGGAAGTCCATCAAACTCAATTTGGTGGTCCAGGGTGGAAATGGCCATGGTGGCGTGGCCAGTTTGACATCATATCACTTGTTGGTGTGTGGGTGCCTGTGGTGGCCTAAGTGCTCTGCCAGCGAAGACAGGCTCTCAAGCTCCATTTTTGGCTGCGATGGCTTCCTGCAACCCTCTGCCAGTGAAAATGGAGCTCGAGAGGGCCCTCCTGAGTGCTGTTTTCGCTGGCAGAGGCACCAAAGGCTGGCCCTTTGTTGTTTCCAGGGTGGCCCTGCAGACCAGATCTAAGCACCCAAGGGGCCGCATCCTGCTCCGGCCTTGAGTTTGACATCCCTGGTATACAATCTTATTGAGCAGAGGGTTGGACTAGAACTCTAAAGTCTCTTCCAATTCTATTATTCTGTTTCTCAGGATGAAAATAGAAACCATAAATAGATTGTACTAAATGAGAAGCAATTAAAGTTGAATTCAGCTATTTTTCTCTGATAACAGTCTCCCTTGTTAAACATGACCTAAAAGTAATCTGAGCTGGAGGTTATATTTGATTATAAAACCCCAGAGCAAAACATTACACTTTCTTGCAATTAAGACAGAAATGTTAAAAATGAATTTTTGCCAACTTAAAAGGTATCTAGAAAGCAGGTTAGAAAGACAAGAATGTTTATAAGCACCATTCACGTTTTTTTTTAAAAAAAACCCACAAGCAAGGCTGATTGATTGTAGGCACTGCTTATTTTCTTCTTATAGATGTCAGTTTCAGAATAACTCTAGTCAGAGGCATTCTTAATTATTGTTTTGGCATTTAAAAGCAGCTGAATCATGGCAAAGACATTAAAGCTTAAGAACAAAGAAACCAAAGTATATTAAGTCTTGTTCACATTGACTATCAGCAGCTCCTTTGAGCTTAGAGAAATGTGGAAATGGAACATTTTACATTGAAAACATGCACAAATAAAGTGGGAATTAGATGTTTAACAATGAGGATTTATGGTAAACCTGCTTAAAGTCACAAGAAAAGGTACCATCCAAATAATATATATGATTTATTGGAAAGGGTCCTGAAAGCTTAAGCCTTTTAATAACATTTGTTATTCTGAAAGGGTGTTATTAGGTTGGGTTGTTTGTTTTTTGCTGTCATAGATTAATATGGCTTTCATCTTACAAGATCTTTATTTATTAGTGAAACTTATATGCAATTCCATTCCCAGAGCCTGAGCAGCTGAGGGCCACTCATAATATTTCTGAAGGTCTTGGGAACTACAAAGTAGGAAAGGGCCACTCAGTGCCTGTAGAGACAATTCATTCTAGGGGCAGAACGCAGATTTTTATTTTTTCACTGTGATAAGGAAGTTTTAGAACTTAAAATTTTACAATTTAAAACAGTATAAATAACAATAACATAACATAAAACAGTAAAAAAAACTATAACATAGTTTTTATCTTAATTACTGGGAAACAAGTTTATCCTTTCTTGTTTGATAGGTGTCTAAGATCTGCGAAAAGAAGCTGAGGGCTGCTTTTTGGTAGTACAGGTTGTCCACACAGGTTTTTGAGCCATGTGGTTCTCTAGTTAGCTTGTTGCTCACCTAATAACTTGAGAACAAATTTTGACATATACCTCTAATTTCTTAAGAGGGAATTAAGTCATGCTGATTTCCTCAGCCACCTCTTCTGGCAGCTGAAACCAAAATGTTCAGGATAAGACAATATTTTTAAGTAATATCCAAACATAACCGCTATATAAAGAATCATAGAATTGGAAAAGGCCGTGAAGTCTAAATTCCTGATTTAGCCAGCTCCTATTTCACCAGTGAAACCAGCGGAGAGGAGTCAACCACTACATATGTATGTATGCATGTATGTATATTATTCTATTATCAAAATGTTTCTAGTGTTGCAAATTTGTTGCACTGACAATTCATACATTACTTAAAATAGCTGCCTTAGGGGGTTTCTTTTGTGTGATATAAACGGTGATTCTCTGTTCCAGTGATGCAGAAATAATTTCCTTTGTCGACTCCTATTATAGGAGTTTGTGCTTCATTTGTTGGCCTTATACATACTTTCATTAACACATTTTTGTGACACTCCATAGCATAATTCATATTTTTTTCAAGCAGCTTCAGTGCCAATTTTTCTTGCAGCCAAGGAATGTGAGGATGGCAGAACTCCCATCATTATGTGCCACCAATGTTTGTGATAGCATTTTTGGGTGTATTCCAGGGGATCACAATCCACAGTTGAACCACCTCTTATACAATAATCTTCCTCCTTTTTTGTCAGATAAAGTGTAGCAGCTTTTTTAGTATGATACTTTTTCTTCAAGTGTACTTTCCAATGTATTTGTGATAAAGACATGCCAATTTCTTTTTTTAGGCTGGAAAACAACTTCCTCCAAGAATTGTCACAACTGCTGGTTCATGTCCAAAGTATCACTATCTGTCCAGTACTGTTATCCACTTGGAAAGAAAACTTGTTAGGAACTCATGGGCAATCAGCCACTGTTACAATGTCTTTCTTTCAATTAGTAATTATTCAGGGGATGAGATTTCACTTCATAAAGTTGAACACAGCATTCCTAAGACTATAGATTTTTTTTTCTAGTCGGTCATCTCTCTTGCTTCTTCTTCCTGCTTGAACTTCAGTTGAGGGCCACCAAACCTGTTTGCTCCTTTTCATTTGCTTAGAAAGGGTTAAATATAGCTTCGTCAGACTTAATGCTGAATTCTTTTCAAAGATAAGATTCCTGCCAGAAGACCAACCATGCTAAACTAATTCAAAGGACTTCTAATCCAGAATTTTGTTCCTATAGAGACCTACGGGAATCTAGGTAGGAGATGAGTTCAATGGAAGTCTTGGGCTTGAGTTCCCCATACCTGATCTAAGGAAGCTTACACTGCTGAACTTGAGGGTAATCACTTATGGCTAGTAGCTATTGACTTTCAAACTTTATATATACTAAGGAGAAGCATTTGACTTAATTGATTAGTATTATCTTGATTTATAATTCACTTTCAACTGTATAGCTGAATTTATTTGTGTTAATATAAACGGAAAAAGAAATGACATTGTAATAGGTGCATCCTTCATACCACCCAAACAAACAGAGGAAATAGATAATTTTTTTGCCAATCAGTTAGATTAGGTGTGTAGCAAGTACACTGCAAAGCTATTAGTAGAAGCTAACACAGGTTTGTCAAAAACAGATCATGCCAAAGAAATCTTATTTCATCCTTGACAAAGCGACTAAATTAATGGACCAGCGAAATGTGAACATAGCAAAACTGGATTTCAAAAATGTATTTGACAAAGTGGACCACAACCAAAAACTGCTTCTTGGTAAGATAGAAAAATGGGGGGAGAAAGGGAACTCATCAGATTTACACATGACACTAAATTAGGAGAAATAGCATTTTAGAAGACAGGTTCAAGATTCAGAAAGATCTTCACAGACTTGAAGACAGACTGGGTCCTATCCAACAAGATGCAGTTCATTGGCCAGAACAGTAAGGTTTTACATGAAAAACCAAATGCACAGATAGAAAAGAGATGATACCTGGCTTGACAGCAGTAACTGTTAGAGGAATCTAGGCATTCTAGTGGACAACCACTAAAGTACAGGTCATCCTTGACTTACGTCCACAATGGATCCCAAATTTTCTGTTGCTAAGCAAGATATTTGCTAAATGAATTTTACCCCATTTTACAACCATTCTTGCCACAGTAGTTAAGTGAATTGCTGCAGTTGCTAGGCTAGTAACATGGTTATTAAGTGAATCTGGCTTCCCCATTAACTTTACTTGTCAGAAGTTCACAAAAGCTGATTGCATGATCCCAGGACACTGCAACCATCATAAATAAGAGTCAGTTGCCAAGTATCTGAATTTTGATCACATGATTATGGAGATGCTGCAGTGTTTGTAAGTGTGAAAAACAATTTTAAGTCCTTTTTTTTCCAGTGCTGCTGTAACCTTCAACAGGCACTAAATGAACTGTTATAAGTCAAGGACTACCTGTATGAGCCAGCAGTGTGTTGCAGCTGTCAAAAAACCCAATGCAGTCCTAGGCTGCATTAACAGAGGAAAACTATGCTGCTAGGTACTGTTTTATCAAGACTGTACTTGGAATACTGCAGCCAACTTTTGTCACCATGATAGAAAAAAGATCAAGTACAGAGCAACAAAAGTGATTAGAGGGCCAGAAGTTAAAATATATGGTGAACAATTGCAGGTAATCTTCCAATATTTGAGGTCCCCCACAAAGAAGAAGGGGACATCCTATTCTCCAAAGCACCTGAGGCAGGGGTGGGATGCTACCGGTTCTGCTAGGCTCTATAGAACCAGTAGCTCTGAAGAGCAGCAGACACCAAACCAGTTCTGTGTCTGCTGCTGTTTGGCCCATCCACCTGCCCGGGTTCTTACCTGACTTTTATTTCCTGCTTTTCAACCAGAGCTACTTCGTGCGGCATAGCTGAGGTTGAAAAAGCAGTAAAAAAAGTGCTTTTTGAAACGCTGCACACCCGCGCGCAACGCTTATCAGCTGTCCCAGTGGCTCAGCTAATGGTATAGTAGACGCACGCGCAAAATGCAAAAACCAAACTAGTAGTAATGCCGGTTGAATCCCACCCCTGACCTGAGGGCAAGAGAAGTAATAACAGATGGAAACCTACCCAAGATAGATCCAACCTAAAAACTAAGAAGAAATTTCCAGAGAATGAAACAACTAATCAGTGGGACATATTGTCTCCAGTTATTCACTGGAGGTTTTTAAGAAGAGATTGGACAGACATTTGTCTGAAATGGTATAAGGTCTTCTACTTGAGCAGGAAGCTGGACTAGAGGACCTCCAAGGTCCCTTCCAACTCTGTTCTTTTCTGATTCATAATCTGAAGTACTCAAAGACTGTACATTTATTGGATGCACAATTTGAATATAGTAACAGAGACACAACAATAGGAATTTCAAGGAAAGATGTTGACATATTACTGTAGTTTTGATTGTTAAAATGAACAATGCCTTTCCTAAAAAGTTTTGAAATGTAATGAGTGGATTGAATTGTTTTTGTGTCTTTTTTCATATGTAGTCCCAATGCTGTAAAACCAAACAATTCTGGAAAATTACCCATCGAACAGAATTTGAGTGTTGTAATTGAATTAAATATTCTACAATAGATATTTTTATAGAATTTCATGAAATAATGTATTGTTTTAAAACTTGATTCAGATATTCATTAATGGCTGCAAGGATTTTGCATTCTTATATTAGAAATAATTGTTGATTCCTTCCTTGAAAATGACTAACTTAATTGTGAGAATATATTTCAATGTCCAGAATAATTTTGTATTAAAAAGCAAATTTGATATAGATATTAATTGTAATTTTAAACTATTATTTGACTATAACTTGTAACTGTATTTGTACTGCATCCACAATTGCAGGGGCAAATGGGATGCATATAGAGTTTATATTTTTAATTTAATCCTTGAGTATTGTATTGATGTATTGTAGTTCATAGTTTTAAATGATGTGTGTGTAGCAGATTAGCAAGCTTACTTTTTATGTATTGTTTGGTTTTAATCAAGTGGCTGAAGGTGAGCTTATGACATGCACGCTTTTTAAATTTATTTTTAAAAACAGTTGGCCTAAAGCAGAAATGTAAGGGGGCAAGATCAAAAGAGGAATAAACTACAATTAGATCAAATGTAGGAGTGCAATTAAATTGCAAAGTCAGACTGAAGTTCACTTCACTCTCCAGATAGAAATGCTGCAGCTGTCAGGGTTGCAAGGTGATATCTCCCTGTATTCTTTGGAAACAGCAACTCATAGGGCTATGGGGTACACAAGGCAGCCTGAAAATGAGAAAGCATAAGAAGTTCATAAGAAATATGGCAAGTGTGTCAAACTCAATTTCATTGAGGGCTGCATCAGGATTATGTTTGACCTTGGAGGCCAGGTCAACGTGTTGGGGGGGGGGCAACCCTCCCAGGCTCCATTTTGCAATGGCCTCCTGCAGTACTGTACCAGTGAAAATGGAGCTCGTTTTCGCTGGCAGAGCACTGCAGGAGGCCAATGCAGCCAAGAACTATGCTCGGGAGCTCCATTTTCACTGCAGAGGCACCATGGGCCAGTCCTTCACTGTTTCCAGGGCGGCCCTGCACGGCCCCCAGATAATAAACACCCCACTTGCTGGATTCAGCCCACGGGCCTTGTGTTTGAACTCCTGAAATAGGGATTTGTCTCAAATGTAAAACAAATCACCACATTCCAAACCAACCCCGAAGATTTGTGATATTTCAGATGTGGATGGAAACCAAATCCAAAGGGCATGCTTTGAGCATTTTGCTTTTATATCAGTTTCTGAGCAATTTCTCCAACTTCTTCTCCCGACAAATACCCATCCCCAGTATTGAAACCATTCTGGGTTTTATACTAAAAAAAGAGATGTAACTTTTTCACTGAGAAAAATTCAATGCTAAAGTCTGCCTGAATGATGCAAACTTGTGGTGCTATTTATTTTTTTACCATGGATTCTAAGTCTTCTAATAACCATCTGGTAGAAAATATCTGATTCATTTACTCCTTAAATTTTATAGTCCTTTCTCACTGCTCACGTTCTCTTGGTTTTGTATCTACATAAATGAAAACCTACCAGAATGTCCTAGAAAGTGAATTCTATTTTTAATTGTTGGGAGAAAATGCTAAATACACTGCTTAATTCTTTGATGATAATCGCCAGTATTTCTTCTTTGAGTTTACAGGGATGTTTTATATATAGGTAGTTCTCGGCTTACAACAATTCATTTAGTAACCATTTAAAGTTACTACGGCACAGAAAAGTGATTTATGACATTTACAGTACCCCCATGATCATGTGATCAGAGTTCATACTTATGACTTGTTGTGTGCCAGGGTCATGTGATTACTTTTTGCAACCTTCTGGCAAGCAAAGGAGATGGGGAAGCCAGATTCACTTAACAACCAGGTTACTAACTTACCAACTTCAGTGATTCACTTAGCAACTATGGCAAGAAATGTCATAAAATGGGGCAAAACTCATTTAACAAATTCTCACTTAGCGTAAATTTTCGGCTCAATTGTGGTTGTAAATTGAGGACTACCTGTACGGAGAAGATGACTCTTAGGCTCAATAGGGCAGGAGAGATCTTATAGCAGGGATCTTATAGCAGATAGAGGCACCTGGAAGCATTGCTGCCAGCAACAGACAAGTCATGTTAGAGTCAAAAAAATCTATCACTAAAGAAGCTTAAGAGGAACAGAAATTGAATTATTGCTACTCGCCTTCAATCTTATTTCCCAGTTGGCTAGGCTTTAAGAAGAAATTGGAGAAATTCTAATTGTCTTCTAATGCCAATTAGAGAACTATTCATTTTACACAGTTCATAAATTTTCAGCTCTGCTTTGCATTTGAAGGCACCTATTTCACTGAGTAATATAGATAAGAATATCAGTATTTTTGAACCCCTATTTTGATGAATATAAATACTAACATGAAAAGATACTTCTCATCTGAATAATTTATCCAAATACTTCCTTTCATTTCTCCAGAGGACTAAATATGGTAGCAACTTTTATTTTGTTTTATTTTAAAAAAAATATGTCCTAAGTTTACCTTTAGGGTTGGAAAATGATAATTAACTTACTGAAAATAAATCAAGGTGAGCAAAACAACTGGCAATTTAAAATAGGTATAATACACTATTATGGTAAGGAAAAGTCCGTTAGTCATTATTGACTAGGAGGTGGTGCTCATCTCTGTTTCAAGGCCATTGACCCATGGACATGTGACCAGCATGATGTCACAAAGTGCTGTGACCTTCCCATCGAAATGGTACCTATTTATTTACTTGCATTTGCATAATTGAACTGCTAGGTTGGCAGAAACTGGGGTGAGGATGCCAGCCTTCCAGATGATGAGCCCAGCTTCTTAACCACTGAGCTACCAAGCCACCCCAGTAATAATGGTACCTGTGTTAATTCAGATATCTAAAAGACAATGATATAAGTAAATATGTTGTCTTGGAAGCTACTAATACAAATGTTCCTATTCACTTATGCAGGACTAAATATCTACTCCATCTCCTCAGTGACTACATCTCCCATCTCAAATAAAACAAAAGTAACCAACCAGACCCCTACACTCAACAGCACTTCAGCAGCAAATACTGTAAAAACAGTTGCAAGTCCTGTTACTCTTTCCTTTACAACTACACTGACACCTACTGAAAATGATACGATCCTATTGTCTACTACACCTAATGACACATCAAGTACATCAGAGATAACTCTATCAACAACGAATTTGTTATCACAACCAAGCACTAGATTACAAAGCACAGAACACACGCCAACCTCAGTGATGTCAGTTGATAGCTCAGCAATGACTAACATTTCCCATGTAGAAACTGAAGCCACCGCTACTTCAGGTATTACGAATGTATCATCCAATAGCAGCAGTTCATTTCCTCATGAGGAATACACCAGCTCTTGGGTTACTCAATTATCAAGTACAGAAGTGTCCACAGTACCTGTGACATCCAAGAAACACCCTGTGGAAGAAACCATATCTGGAGTCACTATTAAGCCACTCATCTCATCAAGCTCTGTGGGAAAGTTTACATATTCACAAGGGACTTTAACAAGTAAAGCAACTGTTGCGACCTCTCCCATTGGCAGTACCAGACTCTCCTCAGAGGTAACCCTGCAAGAGGTTCAGCAGGGTTTGAGTTCAGGTGAGCCAATACAGCTAGCTACCTATAATGCTTGTCTCCCTCCCTCCTTACCTCCCTCCTTCTCTCTCTCTCTCCCCGTCATTAATTCTCTCCCCAAATCAAGCAGTACAAAAAAAGAAGTAATAGTTACAAAATACTTGGTCAGGCTTTCTTGAAATTCTAGGAGCTGAAGTCTGAGTCATTTAAAGAGCATCAAATTGTGGAAAGCTAAATGATTGACTACCTTACTCCTCCCAGGGTTAGAAAGTATGCTACAAGCAGATCCAAATGACTCTGTATAATAATATTATAATATTATGTATTCTTTTCTTTCCATTACTTATCAATGAGAAAGAACTTCTTAGTAAAATATTTTAAAATAAAAGATCTGTCAATTATTCATTTTTATTTATTTATAAATTTATATAGCCTCCCATCTTATACAACATAACCTTGGCCAGCTCACAAACAAAAGAAAAAAATAACAACATAGAAACCACCTACTTATTGATGACATTTGGACGCATAATGAATAATCAGTCCTTTGAAAATGGAATGGTTTTTAAAATTTATTTGAACTTTTGCATATTGTTGGAACCCCTTAATCCCAAAATAAAGTCAGTTGGGTTTTAAAGAAAGAGGGTTTTGGGTTTTTTTTGGTTTAACATAATCAAAGTTACACGCATATGAAAAAATTTAAAAGCATGTCAATTTCTAAATATTTTTAATGTCCTACTACTTTATAAAAGGGACTTTCAAATAGTGAGCAGTAAATACCGGCAAATTTCAGGCTTCCAGGATGCTCTATTTTAGATCACAAAATAGTGAAACTTGTGGAAAAAAGTATCAGCTCTATTGAGCAAGAAATTGCTCAACACATTCATAGAAAAATTGCAGATGCTGCTAGAAGAAGAAAAACAATAGGTATTTATCAACATTACCATTGCTAATTCCTAAGGTGCTTATAATTTACTTCATATGTAATTTGCATAACAATCTGCATAACCATTCTGTTTTTGTCTTCCCTTTTTATTTTCCATCCCTCCATCCCAATTCAAACCCTATGTGTCTAATTATTCTCCAGCACGACGATTGGAGAATCCATGGATGGGTTGACATATGCCTTTCTTCCTGGACACTGAGTCCAACTGTTTTTGCCACACCCTTCATCAACTGTGATTCTCCCCAGTTCACGACTCAGTCTTGCCCTAGAAAGTTGTGGCAAAAGATTGGCTCGTAGTTCTGAGTTTGTGGTTAAAGCTGACTTCTTGTAGTTCAGGTTAGCTTCGTAGCGTTTTAAAGCACTACAGAGGCATTTTTTTTCTTTTTCCTTCTCTGCTTCCTGGTCTTCGTTGTTATTTCCCTATAGCCACTGCTTGCTGCCAGCCTCGCATAATACCAAAGGGAATAGTTTTCCATGCGAGGGCAGCCGCTGCGCGCCTGGGGCATCCTGAGCCCAGCCGTCTTTTTTTCCTTTTAAGTCAAGCACTTCTCAGCTGTTTTTATGGACTTTTACTTACGCGCTAACAGCACGGCTTAGCGGTTCCTGGCAAGCCACTTGTTTAGCTTGATGGCTTGATTGACAAGCCTCCTTGGGATCTCTAGTCTGTTTTGCCTTTTGTGATTCCACTGTTTTTGACTGAGCCTTGAGAGAAGCGTGGTTATAGGGGTTTGTGTGCTGGCTTGCCGCCACTTTGCCCATTGCATCATAGCCCTAGTTTTTGAAGGGAGTCAGCACTGCCATATTTTTTTTTTTGCAGCCCTTTCAACTGGCTGTAGGCAGAACAGCTTCTCCTTTCTGGGCTAAGGGAGCTGTCAAGATGGCTGATCAGATTCTGATGGTTAACAGCATGGCTAGGCAGGGAGATTCTTCAGCTGCTCCCAGAAAGACTAGATCCAGGAAAGGCAGATCAGCCAGTAAAGATGCAACTCTTACACTGAAAAAACATATGGACTACACAACTCAAACTGACAAGGTTAGAGCCAAGGCAGTCTACTCTAGGAAGCCAACTAGAGCTGAGGAAAAAGATGCAGACAGGAGAATGAAGGCTCTGGAAAAACAAATCTCCAGAATGCAAAAGAAGACTCAATAGGAAAGTATTCCAGCTTCTGTCTTAACTGAAACTGTGGCTCCTCCCCCACAGCCAGCCTCCCAACCTACTGTTGCAGTTCCTTTGAACTGGTCCCCAGAGGGCGATAGGGAATTTTTTTCTAGTTTTCCAACTGAAAGTTTGCAACCTACAAAGCAGTTTCCTTTTAACTGCCTAGCAACAGGGGCTGAGCCTCAGGATAGGGGGAGGGTTTTTCCCCTGAGGCGACTTTTACACCCACCACTTCTGGGTTCCGCCCTATAGAGAGGCAGGAGCAAAGTCTATCTGAGGAACTCAAATTCCTCATTTCTCATTACTCTTCACCTTGGAAGTTGTGCGGCTTCTGTTACATCTGAGCTCCCTGTTCAGATGTCATATCACTACATGTATCCCAGGGAAGTTGAGCAGATTCACAGGGCCACCTCTCCCACCCATTCCCTCAGAAGCAGACCTTCTGTAATAGAGGAACCTGACCAAGTGGAACAGGACTTCTCTGTTGATGACTTGGACTTGGTACCAGATCTCCCCCCCGCCCCCATTTACTGGGCTGTTTTGCCCAGCTTTGTTTAAGTCCCTCCTCCATAAGGCCAGAGACATGGCCCAAATTGGGACTAGTCTGCCCGCAGTGTCAGGTCCTTCAGTGCCTCTGGCATCTGATAAAGCTGTATTTTCTGAACCTGTGATTATGCAGGAGGACATCCCCTGCCCCAGGCTTTTTACTGAGGCAGTTCATAAGCAGTGGTGCCAACTGGTCACCTTTCCCAAGATGGGAGGAAACGATAGAGGCATTTTAATATGGCTTCCTCTTTAACTCCTTAGAGTTGCCTTCAGTGGATGATCCATTAGTCTTCCTAGGTTCTCCTTCAGCTGTCTCCGGGGACATTGCTGAGGCCATGAAAGCTGAGGACAGAAAGGCGGAATTAAATTTCCGCCACACTCATCTTGCCAACCCCTTGGCAATTAAGGCAGCCACTGCCACCTCTTTTTTTGTTAGGACCTCCTTGCTTTGGCTTAAGGAGTTGCAGGTGAGGATTCCACCAGAGGAGACACACATACACCAGGATATTAACAAGCTGGTGGCAGTAGCTGAGTTTTTGGCGGATTCCTCCCTTCATGCTGCTCATTCCCCTTGCCTCTAACCATTGCTTCTCACCATCTTTTATGGCTCTGCCAATGGCAGGCGGAGGCAAAGACAAAATGGAGGTTGGCTTCTGCACCTTACAAGGATCCCAACTCTTTGGAGAGGCCTTGAACCCTTTCTTACTGAAAACAAAGACAAGTGGAAGGTCTTGTCCACTATCATGAGAAGGGCAGATAGGAAAGCTTCTCCCTATGGTTGTTGGTTTCCTTTTCGTCCACAAGTCATGGGCACTGACCACTCCCAATTTCATCGTAACTTCCCTCCCAGATCTGACCATCAGGATAGGTTTTCCTTCAGGGAGAGATCCAGGCAACAACAACCACCTCAGGCCAAGCGGCCCTTTCTTGGGGGGGGGGCGCTCCTTTCGTCATTTCAAGTGACTGCCAGTGCTCTCCCCCTATTGGCGGATGTCTAACCTTGTTTGCCCACCAGTGGGAGAAGATTACTTCAGACTTGTGGGTTCTGAACACTCTAAGATTCAGCCTAACTCTAGAATTTTTCTCCATTCCTCTGAGGCACTTTGTCCATTGCCCCACCTCCAGGAACACCACCACCAAGAGAGATCTCACGGACAAGGCGACCCAACATCTGGAAATCCAGGCCATTGAGCCAGTCCTGGAAGATCAACGGGGGCACGGATTCTACTCGATTGTCTTCCTCGTTCCAAAAAGCCTCGGGGGGGAATGGAGACCAATTCTAGACCTCAAAAGGTTCAACGTCCATTTGATGTACAAGAGGTTTAAAATGCACTCTCTGCAGTCAATCTTGGCCAGCATCAGAGAGGGCAACCTCCTGTCATCGATTGATTTGACAGAGGCTTATCTTCACATTTCCATCCATCTCTGGCACCGACGGTACCTCAGATTCTGTTACTCAGATCTGCACTTCCAGTACAGACCTCTACAGTTTGGTTTAGTGTCAGCTCCCAGGTCATTCATAAAGATCCTGGTGGCACTGGCGGTGCATCTCAGATCCATTCTGGTGCATCTCCAGTGCTACCTGGACGATATTCAAATTGTCCTTGTCCCAGCTCGCTCAGCAGGATCTCGAGACTACAATCTACGTTCTACAGGAACATGGATTCTCCATAAATTTTCAGAAAAGTCATCTGACACCTACCATTCAACTGCTCCATCTAGGAGCAGTGATAGACACCAGGCTGTGCAAAGTCTATCCCAGGAGCAACAGGACAGTATCAAGTCCTTGGTCACTCAAATCAGGACAGAACGTTTGGTTCCATTGGCAGTTCTGTCTCCTAGGAAAGATGGTCTCATGCATAGCCATTGTTCCTTGGGCCCGATCGCACCTCAGAACTCTGCAATGGTTCCTTCTACCACTCCAGAGGAAAAGGAGCAGCAGTTCCAACGCCAAGGTCAGGGTTCCATTAGAGACGCTCAGATCCCTCAGGTGGTGGATGTCCCCAGCCAGGGGGACACTATACAAGGAGCCCGGCCATCTGACATTGACCTCAGATGCCAGCCTCTTCGGATGGGAAACCCATCTCCAGCAGCAGCTGGCTCAAGAACAATGGTCTCAGGCAGATCTTATGAACATCAACTGGCTGGAGCTCCGAGCCATCATCACTTCAAAGCCATGGTAGAGGGGCAACACCTATTGATCTTGACAGACAATGTGGCTGCAAAAGTGCATATCAACTGCCAGGGGGACACCCACTCAAGGTCTCTCATGCGCGAAGTGGACCACCTAATTCTCTGGGCAGAGACTCACCTGAGTTCCATCAAGGCAGAACACATCTCGGGGGTGGCAAATGTGCAGGCAGACTTTCTCAGCTGGAGCATGGTGGACCACTCCGAGTGGCAACTGTACCCAGACATCTTCCAGGAACTGTGCAGGAGGTTTGACCGTCCAGTCCTGGACTTATTCGCCATCCCGACGAACTTGCAACTGCCCAGATACTTCACAAGGTTTCCAACCCCAGGAGCAGAGGAAGTCAACGCCCTCCGCTGTGCATGGCCCAGAGGCCTGTTGTATGCATTCCCTCCTCTCCCCATTATACTGGGAGTAATCAGGAAACTTCTCATGGAGGAGGCCGAGCTCTTGCTGATCAAACCCCATTGGCCCAGATGGCCATGGTTTGCAGACCTCCTCAGTCTCTCTGTGTCCCAGCCTTGGAGAATCCCTCGGGCCAGGATCTCTCCCAGCAGGGTCTTTGTCCATCCAGGGCCTCAGTGGCTCCAATTGACCGCCTGGCACTTGAGAAGCGGCTTCTGACGAGGGACAACTTTTCAAGGAGGGTGATACAGACGATAGAGGCTTCCAGGAAGCCTTCCACCAACAGAATTTAAAATTCTACTTTGAAGGCATTCTGTAGTTGGTGTATCAGGTCAGGTCTGGATCCCACAGCAGTTTCCATCCCTCAGATCCTGGACTTTTTCCAGGAGAGTCTGGATAAAGGGTTAGCCCCTAATACTATCCAAAGACAAGTAGCAGCCTTGTCTTCCGTATTGACTTATGGGGACCTAGACTCCATAGCGCACCATCTGGTGGTGCACTCCTTTTTGAGGGGGGAGGTCAATTTAAAGCCACTTGTTCTTCACAGGTATGCAACCTGGGACTTAGCTAAAGTTTTACACGCCCTTACCTTACCACCCTTCGAACCTCTCAGATCTATGAGTCTGTGGTTTTTGTCTTTTAAGGTCGCCGTTTTAGTCACCATCACATCGGCCAGGCAAATCTCGGAATTGGCTGCTCTCTCTGTGAGAGAAGAACTCTGTACTTTCCACACAGACAGGGTGGTTCTCCGGTCTGGATCCCTCCTTCATCCCCAAGATCAACTCCTGGTTCCACCGGGCCCAGGAGATAGTGTTGCCAAATTTCTGTCCAGGTCCTTCCCATCCACTGGAACAGAGATAGCATACTCTGGACGTAAGGAGGGCCTTACATAAACAGACTTTGCCTCACTGAAAGTCCAAATCACTGTTTGTCTCATTTCAACCTTCCTCTCTGGGTTCAAAGGTCACTTCATCAACCATAGGCCCTTGGATAAGAGCGTGTATTGTGAAGGCCTACAAGACACAGTTGATTCCAGTCCCCAGACGACTAATCGCCCACTCTACGTGAAGCGCCGTGACCACAGCTGCATGGGTGACGCAGGCTTAGATCGAGGAGATCTGCAGGGCGGCAACATGGTCCTCACCATCTCCCTTTGTGCGCCACTATACATTGGAGACCTTTGCCTCAGCTGATGCTCTTTGGGAGGAGGGTGCTTCAGAGAGTGCATGTAGCTAGGGCGATTCAGGACCACAATCCCCGCCCACAGGGACACCAGGTTTTGGTATGTCCCATCCATGGATTCTCCAATTGTCGTGCTGGAGAAAGAGTGTTGTCTTACCTGAACGCTTCTTCTCATCATGACGATGGAGAATCCATTCCCTCCCTGGGAGGTAGTCAGGTCCTTCATCTAGCACAGGACGGCCGGAGGAGCCAATGCCACAGAAAAGTCCTACAGAGTGCTGCGCCTTCATCATGAACTGGGGAGAATGACAGTTGATGAAGGGTGTGGCAAAAACAGTTGGACTCAGTCTCTGGGCAGAAAGGCATGTGTCAACCCATCCATGGATTCTCAGGTAAGACAACGCTCTTTCTATGGCATATGATGAAGATAATACAAAATATTGTACCTTAAATAATGTGTCGGTTGGCAAAGAAACTACTAGGTTTCTTCTGAATATAAACAATAGATATTCAGTTCAGTAATCAAAGTAAATCATAACTCAAACTAGCTGGAAATGTGATTTAGAAATCCTTTTCTTATGCCTATTGTTTACCACTCATAAAACCTGGTTCTTTCTTGTTAGATTGCTTAGGGAAATGCAAAGCAAGAAATCCTTTTGGTTCTGATAGGTTCACAAGGATCCGCAGAAGTTCTAGGATGCTATTTTGTCAAGAAATTACTCCCCCCACCACTTAGTTTACATATCTGGAATAACTCCAAAGAGAATAAACAACAAGTACACGTTTTTAAAAGATACGTGTATGTGTCAAGTACCAATGAAATGGAGAGTACCAAGCATGGAAGTTGAGCTAGCTGTTTTTCTTCCACCTTGGCAAGCAGATAAGAAGACAAAAAAAAATCAGGACTCCAGAAAGGAAATCATCCACTACTTGCTTTCTGAAGTTCCTTTTTTTCTTTTCTGAGCTAATATAGAAGCTAGAATGTCATTTAGCAACCAATTAAGAATATGAATCTGAAATTGAAATTGAAATTGAAAAGCATGCAGATTATATCTTACCACAGTGAAGTCATTTCATGGCTTAAGGCAAAAAGCTGTTCTCTTAGCTTCACATTGCCATTTTTAGCATGTGCATAACAATATTGATCTACCAGAACAGCTTTTACTGAATTATGTATGTACAATTTGTGATGATTATACTACATTATTGAAGTAAACTCCCCATCTGGCCTTTCTGAAGAATGTGAGACAATAAGAAAGTATGCAAATAATTTATTTGCAGTACAATAATTTATTTACAGTACAGTTGTAGATTACACAATGTAGTAGTAATACATTTTTCCAGATAATTCTTGTCTCACTGTATACTTAAAAAATAGTTTGGTATTGCTAAATATATTATTTCAGAGTACATTGTGCAAATATATTGCATTGATATGAATCCAAAATAAAAAAATATCTTGAAATGGTAACGTCATCCAACCAATTTATGCGTTTTTTTTTCCTATGCAGGAAGCATTGCAGCTATTACTATAACCATAATTGCTGTGGTTCTATTGGTATTTGGCATAGCTGCATTTTTAAAAATCAGGTAAGATTTGGCAAACTCTTATTCAGAAGAAAAATAATCATTTGTTTGAACGATTGAAATGGGCTTTGTAACTGTTTTTAGAACTGAAAGTGGGTGCCTTCCCCATGTCATATACTATTGCTAATTTTGTCTCATTCTACATACAGTATAAATAATAAGATCACAGCCATTTGTATGTACATTGTCACAGTATTAACTGTTTCTTGCATTAAATCCTTTGTTGTTCTGGATTTACATTGTTCCCTTACTATACCTCTCAATAGTCCTTAGCCTTTCCCCTTTCTCTCTCTTTCATTTGCTGCGCCATTAGTATTCTGAAACTATACCTCTAGTCTGCTCATCTGCAGGTTTTTATACACCTTTCTCTTACTTCTTTCTCCTGTTGCACTCCTGATTTTCTTCTGATTCTATTCTGTTCTCTCTTGCTATCTAAGATATTTTTCTACAACCCAAATTGTGATATTGTGATGATCTTCTCTGCGCAACCACAAAACTTTCTGCCTTCCCATCTCCTTCTGTCTTTCTTTTTTCTTTCCTTTCTTCCTACTTTCCTTGCCTGCCTTCACTCTTTCTAGAGTCACGGTATTTTTTTAATATCATGGCAACCACAACTAGATGCAATGTTCCAAGTGTGGTCTCATCAGAGAATTATAAGTGGCATTAATACTTAATGTGTTCTTGATTCTATTTCTCTGTTGATGCAGCCTAGGACTACATTGGCTCTTTTGGCATCTGCAGCAGACTTTTGCTTCATATTTAAATGATTGTCCAAGTTTCCTCTCGCAGTTACTACTATTGAGCCAAACATCACCTATGCATCTCAATTTTTCTGCCTCAATGTAGAACCCTACTTTTCTCACCACTGAATTTCATTTTGTTAAATATGGCCCAGTGTTCAAGTCCATTAAGATCTTTTTTTTTAAACAAATTTTATTAATTTTTTAAAGACAAACAAAACATAAGACATAAAAGCATAAAACCTCCTTTCTAAAAGTTACGTATGGGTTTTAACAAGGCAAATAAAACATTATTTTATACAGCATAGTTCCACATTATCACATTTCCAATTAAACACATATATATCTTTTCCAAATTTCTCATTATTTCTCCCTTCACTTTTATTCAATTATATTTCTTTCTATCAAGGTTTTATTAATTCTCAATCAAATATATACACACAAAATACAAAACAGAAAACATAAAACTTCTGACAAACAAAACATAAGACATAGAAACATAAAAGCTCCTTTCTAAAAGCTGCTTATAGGTTTTAACGAGCAAATAAAACATTATTTTGTACAGCATAGTTCCAAATTATCACATTTCCATTTACACACATATATATCTTTTCCAAATTTCTCATTGTTTCTCCCTTCACTTTTATTCAATTATATTTCTTTCTATCAAGATTTTATTAATTCTCAATCAAACATAAACACACAAAATACAAAACATAAAACAAAACATAGAAACATAAAAACCTCCTTTCTGAAGGCTACTTGTAAATTTTGACAAAACAAATAAGACATTCTTTTATACAACATAATTCCAAATTATCATTTATACATATCTTTTCCAAATTTCTCATTGTTTCTCCTTTTGGTTTTATTCCTCCAAGGTTTTATTAATTCTCGATCAAACATAGCTAACCAAAACACAAAACATAAAACATAAAACTTATTTTTGGAAAGTGGCTTAGCCTGGGTTACATCTTTTTTTACAGACCTAAATCAAATTCATGCTCACCTTATATACCATTCTTATCTTATTTACCTTCTATATTTTCTATATAACTTCTCCCTTCTTTTCACTCTCTTAATTATATTTTGTTTATTTCATCTTATTTTAGAATCATTGTACTTGTATCTTTTGTCCGTTCTTTTCCAATTATCTATTTATCTCTTCTTTTTAACAGAAAATTTCCCCTGTAATCACTTTTAAAGTGTGACGCCTTTCTATCTTTCCCCTAAATTGACACTTAAAACATGATTTCCATTCTGATTCTGCTTAGTACATTCTACATGTTGTATATTAAAATAAAAGAATAATAAATTTATAATATAATTAAATATATAATTTCCATTCTAATTCTAATTCTGCTTAATACATTATTTTAAAATAAGAAAATGAAATAGTAAATTTATGATAACTTTAAAACAATGACAAATTAAACTATAAACATTAATCATTTTACACATTCTCTTTAATATTTTATTGAATATTGAAATCTATCATTATTAAACATTTTAATATTTTAATATTTTATTAAATCATATAATATTCCAATACACTATTTCAAAACAAATACTACAATACTATCTTATGTACTCTTGCAGAATCTTTCTTTAATTATGCTTTACCCTTTATCTCTGAAAAAAATCTGTTTTTTGGCATCTTGTTTCAAGCCTTTGTGACTTTTTTTCCCTTTTTCTCTCCCTTTCTTCTCCTGTCTGGCCTTTTTGCCCCCCCCCCCAACCTCCGTCTTTTTAACTTCCCCTCTCTGTTGTATTTCTTTTCTCTTGCTTTCTAACATTGTACCTTTTTTTCACCTTATTTTTCTCTTTCTTGGTTGTTTTGTTAAATCTTAGATTCTCAATTATCCTTCCCTCTTCCTGTTTTCTTTCTTAGTTGAACTTTTTTGTCCATTAAAGATGGCTTCTTCCTCTTCTTCTTCTCCTTCTTCCCCATGTAGTTGCTGATAAGTAGAAATCGCCATTTCTAAAAAGTGGAAGACAGCTCCCAAAGGATCCTTGCCTTCTTGTTCTCCTTTCTTTAATTTTTCATATTCCATTTTTAATTCATCCACAGATAGTGCCATTGTAAAGCTTTTTCTTCTTCTTCTAAAAAGAACAACCCAAATGTTTTTAATTTTAAAGTAATTTCCAAACGTTCCAAAGTTATCAAGCAATCCAAACAGATACAAAATATTTCCTCTTCTTCTCTTTGCACTTTCTCCTCCTGGGGCAAAATCCCAAAATATATTTTAAAGCCTTATTACAGTTAATTTCTGGTCTTGTAATCTTCAAGGCATCTCCTCCAACAAATTCTTAAAGATATTCTAGTCCTCTCCCTTCCCAGTTATAACAAAGAGCTTATTTTTACCTTCTGTAAAGAAGCAGGTTTTTTCAATGTCCGTTTATATCTCCGTAAGGGAAGGGAGTAAACTTTCCCTTCAGCACTTTTATCCACCGCTTTTATAGCCTCTTTTGGAAACAAATGTATCAATCAAAGAGTCAGATTTCCAGGGTGTTTAAATGTATTTTAATGTCCTGGTTCAGCCAAAAAACTTTCTCTTTCTAATTCTTCCTCCTGCACAAGTCTTGTCTGGTTGAAGATCTCTTTGTGGCTGCCATTACTGACAGCCGCTCCACCGCCTCAGGAAAAAGGAGTCTAACCAGCTGGGGAAAGGGGTTGCGATGTCCCCAGACCTCTTCCCGGGTCTCCTCTATCTTCCACTACCTCTCCGGGGTAGCGACAACCCCCAAATCCAATTGGATCGGGGGTACTTCAGCAGCGAGCGCAGCAGGGACCCGCAGAATCGTGGATTAATGCCACCGCTGAAGCCTTGCAACCGGAAGTCCCCATCAAGATCTTTTAATGATCCAAAGATGACTTTATTTGTCTCTAAGTGTTTGCAGATTCATTGATTATCTTTTCCAGAATCTTTCCAGGTATTGATATCAGGTTGATAGATGCGTAGTTTCCCAGATCCATTTTTTTCCTTTCTGAATTACATGAGTCCTTTTCCAGTCATCTGGTAGTTCCCCGGGCTCTGGGATATGGTTCAGTTGTTTTGAGATCACATCTGCCAATTTCTTCAGAACCTTATCTGGTTCTGGTGATTTGGAATTTCTGGAATGGACCGGTGTTTTCTTACCATTTTCTTGCTTATTTTGACTTGCATTCCTAATCTGCATTTTCTCATTTTACATCTGCATTTTTGGATAGATTGGACTGTTTTTTCCTTTAGTGTAAAGAGAGATTTTAAAAAATAAGTTAAGCAGTTTGTCTTTCTCCTTGCTTCTCACCACCTTCTTGCCATGTTCCCCCAATAATGGACCAATCATTTCCTTGACTTTTTCCTTGTTTTTTTGAAAGAATCTTTTTTGTTATTTTTGACTTTTGTCACAACTCTTAGTTCATTTGAACCTTAGTTCTTCTGACTTCATATTTCCAAGGTTCAGGCTATGTGCTGATATTCTGTCTTAGTTATGTGCCCCTCTATTCTCTTTTCATACTTGTCCTTTTTGTCTTGCATTTTATCAGAGAGTTCTTTGTGTAGCCATGTTGCTTTGAGTTTTCTTATTTTTCTTTGTCATTGGAATTATGCTAGATCACACTTTTATAATTTCAGTTTTCAAATTTTCTTTAGGTTCTTGGGTTGTTTTCCCCTTGAGGGTCCTCAACCATGGAATCCTTTTCAAGCTCTCTCCATGTTTATTGAAATCAGCTCTCTTTTGTAAACTCTAGTTTGACTTTTTCTATTGCTTGTCCTTGCATTTCAGTATTGCATGATCACTACCCAACCATCCCCAAGGTTCCTGTAACTTCAACACCTACCATTTCATCTCTTGTTAGTGAGAATTAAATCCAGTATGGCTGACCCTCTTTTTTCCTTCTTTACCTTTTGGGAGACAAGTTTTTTCCTTGGTTTGTCAGGAATCTATTTGATCTTCCACTAGGTACAGAGTTTGTTTCCCAATTGATATAAAGTTAGGTCCCCTTACACCCTTACTATCATGATGTGCTTAGTTAATTGGTTAACAAAATGTTCATCTATTTCCTCTGTTTGGTTAGGTGGCCTACCATATAGCAATATAGTAATTGCACTTAGACATATACTGATTTTTAAGTGCTTTACAGATCTCTCTAAGTGGTTTACAGAGTCAGCATATTGCCTCCAATAATTTGGGTCCTCATTTTACCCACCTCGGAAGAATGGAAGGCTGAGTCAACCTTGAGTCTGGTGGGATTCGATCTGGCAAATTGCAGTAGAAGTAGCTTGCAGTACTGCACTCTAACCACTGCGCCACCAAGGCTCTATATATATATCCGAAAGGTGCTTTTTCAGGAGGCAACTTGTTTGTCTTTCTTGTTTTTCTTTTGAAGATATTTCACTTCTCATCCGAGAAGCGTCTTCAGCTCTGACAGGATAGTTCACCTAGAGCAATAACATTCTTTTTCTCCTTTTATATTGACCCAAACGCATTTGAGAGTTTCCAGTATGATTCTGCTGTATTTCTGTAGAGATGTAGTTATTTCTCTTATATAATGCAAGTCCACTCCCTCCTTCATTAGGTCTGGTTTTTTTTAATAATTTAGATCCATCTAGCTGTATATTCCCTTCATGGGTTTCATCTCACCAAGTTTCCATATTAACAACAATATCATATCTGTCCTCATGTACTAGGATGTTTAATAATTTCTGTCTTACTCTGCATATGATAATGAGAAACTTTGGTGATGAAGGCACAGTGAAAAGGATGGCTAATTAAAGTAAAATACTGTTTCTTTTCATTCTTAGGCATTCTTCATATGGAAGACTTTTTGAGGACCATGATTATGGATCCTGGGGAAACTACAACAATCCACTGTATGATGATTCCTAATCTAAGAATATTAGCCAAGCCAAAGCTGTTCTTGTGTTGTGATGCACCTAATTCACCAAAAGCACTACGTTCCAGTTTCTTTTGACCTGCAATCTTATATTTTATTACTTTTGCTGTTTCTTCCAGTGAATCTTTGGAGTTTAATAGAAGCCAAACTCTACAAAATGAATCAGATTCAAGTGATGCTTACAATAAATAATTCAAGTCTTATTTAATAAGTTGCTACAGTTTCCGGAAAAAGATGAAGTTATATGGAATACTCCAATTAAAACTAAGTTTTAGCAACTTATGATAGGTGAGCCTTTAGTAGCAGATTTGGCAGGAAGAAATAATATGGCCTCTTTAGCTGTCCATTAGCAAAACTTTAAGGTAAAAATTGCTTAATGTGAATCTCAGAAGATTAATATCAAATCTTGCTCTTGTTTATTTGCTTCACCAGGCTGTTTCTGTAAGAAGAGGATTCTTATTAACATTCAGCTGAATATTGTACTATCTTATATTTCACTGAGGTTCTTGTTAATTGTTAAGCAGTTGCTATAAATGGCAGTGCCATGTCAATTGCTTCCCTTTTCTTCTATCATACCAATTCAACAAATCCTGAGTGCTCATTAACAGAGGGAACAGCTGTTGGTCCACTGATAACACGCAAATATCATATTTAAGGAATGAAATTAATAATTCTTCCACATTCAAAAAAAAAACCCCTAGTAGATTTGATACATAAAGAATGAGATTATTTCCAAAAATAAAATGTTAACCTCTTTGATTTGTACCAAGTATTAACTATTCCATATTTTCTGGGTTCAGTATTAATATGTTAATATCCAGGACAATAGATTTAAGTTCAACACTTCCATCACAATTCCTCAGCTGGATGAAAAAGAAAAATAGAGGGTCTATATTGAAATAATGATGCTTCATTCCTGTAAATTTCCCAGCAGTTTCTTCCTAATAAATTGGGGGTGGATAGTGAGTGGAGGAATTATAGACAAGTGGAATCTTTTCTTAACTTCTCTAAACACAAACACTAAAAACGGGTAAACAGACTCCACTTCACCAAGCATTCTTCCCATTTTGTTAGGACAACTATATTTCAAGTTACATCTGAAAACCCTCCAAACAAGTAGCATCCTTAAAATCCAGAGACCTCAATATAAAATAATGTAATAACTTCCATCAGCTAAGAGCCTCTTTAAATCTAACTGTAGAAGACTAGTAAAAAATTACCCTTGAATGTTTGAGGAGAAGGTAAAAAGGAAGGAGAATATGCTATAAGATTTGATTTTAATGTTGAAAAGTGGGTTTTAAAACACAAGACCCAAAATAAAACCTAGGAAATTGGAGGAGAATAATAAATTCTGAGTAATAAAATTGGGTTTGGACAGATTTTCTGCCTTTGCTTGTATAGTTCAGGGGATATTGGCAACAAACTACCATATATTTTTAAAATAGTGGAAGACGGACTGTTACCATTTTGTACCACAAACCCCCATTTTCCAAAGAGTTCCACAATTTGTCTCCATATTCTGCTCTATCCCACTATTGAGTCCTATCAATAGGACCATAAAAATTAAAAAATGTCCAGTCCACAAAAAAGCTTTACTAAATATTATTATTTGCATTCAATAGTTGTCATTTTCTTTTGTGTGACAAAGCTCTAGAATGGTCACCACTAACTTGAACACCTGAAAGCATTGGTCTGTAGTGTGCAGTGATTTATGCTGACAAGTAATTAGTAATGTTATATGCCAGTTCAGAGAAAAGCAGCTCTAAAATGAATCAGAGTCAAAGAGGCCTGGAAGGGATCTTGGAGGTTTTAGTCCAACCCATTGTACAAAGTAGAGTACTTAAATCATCCAGACAGGTGGATGTCTAGATGAATGAATGAATGAAATCTAGCTTTGTGCAGTTGGATTCCAAATGAGTTTTATTCCTTTCTAGTCATTATTTCAAACTTTTTTTGTCCAGATCCTTAGTATAAATTGGAAGCTCCATTGATTTTCTATCTAATTCAAGTTTTAAAACCACCAACTTAGGTGGTGATCATTCTCCTCTCAAATAAGTATGAGTCATATTTTAAGCAGATAATAAATACTTCTTGACAGACGGTTTGTCCACCACTCATCTGCAGTGACATCTATGAATGTCAAATTTTAAAACTTCAATTAAGAAATGAATCAGATGAAACCATTACAAAGTTTTCCCTTCAAGATTTAATCTGTTTGCATCATCTGTTGCTTCAGATAATAACTACCACTTTGCCAATTTGTATGCTACCAGTTTGGGTAAATAAAAATGGTTTGATTGTGAGTTTCTATGATTTTTTTCCCTATTTTTTCAAAATATCTGTTTTATAAATAAAAATAAGGTTAGAAATAAGAACAATTTTAGGATAATTTAAGAAGTTTTTGTGTCTTTGCATGTTCTAATTATTTACATAATATGTAATACATAATATTTGAGATATAGTTATTTAAGCAGCATAAAAATATTTTAAAATTGACATTTTGTCATCATTCATAATGTTTCCTTTTACATTTTATCATCATACTGCTCTATTTAATGCTCTACAAATCATTTGGTTGCATGACAGTCTATGTACATGCTTTGCGCTGTTATCCAAAATGTCAGCTGTCTTCACTTTTGTCATTATTCAGAGTAAGTTTTTAAAGACTCTGCTATTTCTTACTATTTTACCATTAAAGTTGATTAAGTAAAATACAATGATGATTACAGGTGCGGATCTATGTTGGTATTAGACATGGGGGCTGATTTGTTTTATGTTAGGATAAAAATGGAAGGTTGAACGTAGTGACATCATGATGGAGCCTATTTAATTTAAGTTCTTGTTCAAATCACATGGGTTCATCAGGGCTACTTACTACTTACTAGGGAAGACATCCATACCGAAGACAAAAACTATTTTCCTTTTAGTGCTCTATTGATTTTATTGCTACCGGAATGGGATTGCCTAACAGTCTCAAACCCTGACACCTTTGTCTCCTTTCATATGTTCTTAAAGGACAGTGGTCTGTTAGCTAGTTGATTCAATCAAACACTGCTCTGACTTTTGTGATATCAAAGTGCAGTCATGTTTACCAAGTATACCTGTTGTTTTAACTTCCTGTTAAGTGAGTTCTGAGTTATCCAGGCAGGCATGGGGAGTGTACTCAGTTATGACCATAAATGAGTCCAGAATTATGGTAATAAGTCATTATGGTCATATATCAAGGCATTATGTGTCAACCCAATTTTTTAAAGATTTTTTTTTTTTTGAGGCCATGCAGCAAACACCACAGGCATTAGCAATCGCTGTTTGTTTTTTTTTGTCTGAAGCCTGAAGCAAACATCAGAAACATGCAAAAAAAAACCTAAAGGTGAGTCACTCACCAAGCACCTAAAATGTCATCATGTGACTGTGGGGGAGGTGCAGCTGTAACTTTGAAAACAGGTTGTAAGTAGCTCTGAGGAGGTCCATTTTAACTTTGAATAATCATTAAGGGTGATATATTGAGGGCTACCTGTACATCGACAGAGCCCCCTGTGTACACTGAAAGCCATGGCAATAGGTCCCAAAAATTTTGCAGTGTTTTCACCAAATTAGTTTGGGGGATTGGGAAAATAATGGTGATAGAGTGATCATTAACTATATGTAATTTCTGTTGATTTATCTATTAAATTTCTAGTTTTACATCCCGCTTCTCCTTCAAGAACTAAAGATGGTATTTACCATGTTCCCGCTGCTCACTTTTCCTTACAATGCCCCTATGGGGTAGCCTAGATCGAGAGAGATTGATTGATCAGAGATTGAAGATGGACTTTAAACTGGATCTCACTAGAGCCATCGGTTCAAGCACTACATTGTGTTGGCTGTCAGATGTGTTAACTGTAAATCAGATTGAGTTAATATTTATCTTGACAGCCACTTTATAGGCTCTGGCCAATAGTCCAAGACTGGAGAATTGTGATTCTTGTGGCATTCAAATGTGACTGGTCTGTTCTAGTGATCTCCATCTTTCTCCTGACCTGTTTTATTTTCTGTTACATATGTATTTACACAGAAAGTGCATTTCTTATGCAAGATTGCTGTTTGTTGTAAAAGGTGAAACGAAGGGCATTGTTATTTTATCTTTTTCTATGACTAGTTGGTCTAGGTCTTCTTGGAAAAGCATGGTAGATTGGTTTATATTAAATGGTTGTAAGTCTAACATGCTTTGGTAACATGTATGTATGTATGTATGTATGTATGTATGTATGTATCACTTTCTAAGCACCCACCTCGCCTGTTAGACCCCAGTGACGATAGAGCTGGTAGAATTCCAGAGAGAGCTTAGAGTTTGCCCCAAGTGTTCACCTGAGGCTGGTCACAGCCTGGGATGAGTATGTGGCTGAGCTTCAATGAAATTTTCCCTCTGGGTCAATCACAAGATGTTCCATGGGTGTTCTAGGAAATGAAGCACATGAACAGAGGCTAAGGGCATGCATAAGTAGATAGACAGAAACTTTTCCAAAGTTAAAAAATAAACATGAAAAATATACAAGAAAGAAAAAAAGATTAAAAATTACTGAAAGCAAGGAAAAAGATATTTAAAGTGACCCAAACTTTATTACAGAATTTATAAATATATGCAATGGTATTTCTCTACTTCATAATTACAAAACATTGTTTCCCTCTACCCCTTTAGATTAGATTAACAGAGTTGGAAGGGATCTAGTAGGTCATCTAGCCCAACCCCCTGCACAAGCAAGAAACCCTACACCATTTCTGACAAATGGCAATCCAATCTCTTCTTGAAAAACCTCCAATGATGAAGCTCCCACAACTTCTGAAGGCAAGCTGTTCCATTGGTTGATTGTTCTCGCTGTCAGAAAACTACTCCTTATTTCTGGGTTGAACACCTCCTTGTTCAGTTTCCATCCATTATTCCTTGTCTGGCCTTCAGGTGCCTTGGAAAATAGCTTTACCCCTTCCTCTCTTTGGCAGCCCCTCAAATATTGGAACACTGCTATCATGTCTCCCCTGGTCCTTCTCTTCACTAGACTATTAGTGCCTCACTTGATCTTATTGTATCCCTCTGTTAATGCAATTTAGGATTGCACTGGTTTTTTTTGGCTGCTGCCATACACTGCTGATTGAGATGGGCAAATTTTCATTTCTCATTTAGTTGCATAATAATTCTGCACACTAATAATTGCCCAATAATTGTGCACACATAGATATTCTAAGAAAGCCAAAATCTCAGTTTCTTAAATAGTCAGGTTTGAGGGTTATTAACATTTTGATTGTCTTAGAGCATTGTAGTTTTTCAATAAAAATTAATCCTTCAAAATATAATTTGCCTAATAATTTTGCACACAGTGTATGTAAGAACCCATATCGGGGATTACATGATGTTGATAAGGGTAGCAAAACATTTCTCTGCATTTATTTTGCTGGTAGCTACAGAGTAGCTGGGACAATCTGGTCCTTACGTAGGGCTTGTCAATTTTTTCAGCTTTCAATTTCCAGACATTAGGGATAGTCAAAAGTTGTGACATGCCTTGGGGATTATAAAGATATTTTGGTTACTTTATATAATTTAGATGTGCTTGTCAAATAACTACATAAATATTATAATTTTTAAGCATTTTATTTGTTTCCTTTGAAAGGTTTGTCTTTTTTTTCTTTTTGTTTACAATTATTTTATCTGAGAGTGTTAATACTGCTGGTCTCATTTCCTGTGAATGTGATAACTGATCTGTAATGGGTTCTAAAAAAAGTTATAAAGAAGCCTTAGACCAAACACACGTGCCCTCTACTTCAAAAGGAAAGACAGAATACCATTGATTAGAAATAACAAATGTCGCTATGCAGAGCATAAGATATGGCGTTGGTCTATGTGCCATTGCTGCCATTACCACAGCCGCATTTATAGATGCTGGCTTGATCACCAAAGAAGGCAAGAGATTTGTAGTTGACCACAATAAAGTCAGAGGAGCCCAGGAAAAAAATATGAAATTCCTAGATAAAGAATGTGATGAGCTCTGTAAGAAGGGTGAAATAGATTGCATCTTCTTTGATGGCTGTATTATAACATAATGTATTTTATTCAGTAAACATATATTGAGCTCCGTTTTCACTAACAGGCATCATGGGCCAGTCCTTTGCTATTTCTGGGCCAGCCCTGTGGGCCAGATCTAAGCACCCTATGGGCCGGATCCTGCCCATGGGCCTTGAGATTGATACCCCTGCTCTATGTACAGAATTTCAGTCTTCACTTTAAGTTTGTGATTTACAATTACATTCTTTCAAATTATTTCACCAAAATGTTTGAACTGGAAGTGGAGAACTTCTGTTTATGAGCCCCTAATCCAAAGATTAAATATAGTGCTATGGAACTATCTTTCCATAGTTATAAAGATGGAATTATAAAGATGGAATCTAGATCAGTGTTTGTTAACCTCAGTAATTTTTGTGTGGACTCCAGTTTCCTGAATTGGCTTCAACCCCAGAATTGACACCTTAACATTGAGGTAAACAAACACTGACATAGATATCCGTTATAAGGTTTCACCTAAAATTTCAGGATTTTCATCAGGCTGGAGGGGACACAGCTGGTTCCTGAAATATGCAAATGGGCTGTCAGCCAGCTGAAAAGGATACTTTCAATACCTCCTCAGGAGTTGATGGGGACAGCTGCTTTCATTTTTGAAGAATTGCTCTTTGTTCCCCCAATTTGGGTTCCAACAGGAACCCCTCATGATAGGCTGCTATTGAGAATGATTGAAATTAATTCCAAATTCTCAAACATTTACAGCCATATCTTTGGAGGATATAAATGACACAAACAGTTGGAGGGGAGTGAGCCTAATTCTAGAGATAAAGGAAGATGTCTGTCATGTTATATGACATCTGCATTGCTTCTTTGCTTGGACCAGATAAAAATACTATCTTTTCCATAAGTTCTGGGTAATCCTCTGAATTCTACAACTTTCTTATTTCTGTTCTATTTTTTTTTAAATATGGTGTTTATTTGAATAACAAAAGCAAAGTTTCAAAAGAGGCTCTATTCCATTTTCTTCCCAAACAGACTAAACATACATCTTTTTACAACTCAATAGTTCCCCTAAATATAGAAATAAAAATAAAAATTGCTAGGTATATTTTATGAAAACATACATACGCCTTCCTAGTGAAATTAATTTCAACCAAAAAGCCACTAAAACTAGTAGATAGATAGGCATTTTTCCAAAAGCAGCTGAATGGAGACTAATTGATTGAGCATGGGGATATTGTTACATAGGCAGACCAGAACAAATCAACAATGAGAAAATAGCAGACCATACATAACACCTCAGCTGTTGCTATTACAGACTACAAGTCTTTCACACAACTTGTCTAGATGGGAAGATTGCATTTGACTCAAAGGAGACCTTATCTATGGCTTACCTTAATGGTAAGGATATGGCCAGTCAGTCAATAAATTAAGGTAAATCAAATCATGGCCTGATTTGAGATATGACTCTTTTAATTTTTTCCACATCAGATATTTTTCTGGTCAAGGGCTGCTAGCCTTACCAAATTGCATATCAAGCAGCTATCCCATCTTTTCTACCTTAATGGCCTTTGAAGTATAAGGAAAAGCTAGAAGAAGCCAAGGGAACGCATGGGATGCTTACAAATAGAAAATGACAATGATGTCTAAATATTTCTTTTACAAAAATATTTCATGATGCAAGCAATTTAGGAGTTACAAAAGGGTTGGTGACTACAGAGTAAGAACTTTGGTGTAAATTCTTTTAAGAGTATGTTCACAGTATGTCAATTATCATAATAAAATCCTGAAACCAATAGGGTATGATTCTAAATATGCCCAAAATTCATGGGCAGATTTAAGAAATACCTAGCCAAATGAAAGCAGCTGACTGAAAGAACTGTAACTCTGCAGCCTAATTTCCAATGCTGAATCTTGAGCAACACCAGCTGATGACTGAAGATATTACAGCTACAATGCAAAGCAATGTTTTTTTAAGAAAAAAAGAAAAGGCAAAGAAGCTTCAAATCATTAAGACAGAATAAAGAACAAGATATTCTTAAAATGTTCTATATATTACTACTATTAGATGAGGTGGGGGGAGGTCCCTTCCATTCAATCATATTCAATTCTCAGGGACTTCTCTGCCTGGAATTCTACTGTCAATCTTTACCTTGAGCTATGCCAGTATTTATCATGTAATTTTACCACCATACAACATAGGACTCAAACATCACTAAATCAATTGACAGTCACCCAACTTTCCAGTAAATATATTACATGAATTAGTGTTTTACAAGTTGTTCCTAAAAGTGGCTCTATCTCAGGACAAAAGTAATAGATCTGAGTCTCCTTCCCAATCCACAAAGATATTTCCATTGCCAAGTAGAGGCTGCATTAATAAATCATACAAAGAGGGAAGAGGGACTTACTATTATATGTATATTTGTGAGTGCTGTTGGTTTTCATAGAGTAAAAATACAAATATTGATTTGAAGATAACAGAAACAGAGAAAAGTAGTAGAAAAGTAAAAAGTATAAAAAGAAAGTAAAAAGAAAAGAAGAAATAAGTGTTTTCTGATCCTCTTAACAGCAGTTCTAGGCTTTTTTATATTATACCCTATTTTTCTTAAGTTTTTTTTCCCATAAACTGCCTTTTTTTAATAATCCAGAAATCATCAGTTCATTTTTTTTCAGCAAAAATTCCATTAAGCAGTGTCAATCTCTAATAAATGTAGTAGTTGATCTTTCTCTAAGCAAAGAGGTTACTCTCTACTAGATCCATTACATTCATCAACCATTCCTCTGTATTTCAGAATATTTTCATTTTTGTGTATATAACTGTGTCGCAGCAATAATCATAACAAAAACATTGTGCCATGCTTTTTTCCTACTTGTCTGCCCATTGATCTTAACAAAAAGGGTTCTGGTTTCAGTTGAATCCTTGTCTTTAAAAATCCTTGTATGTATTTGAATCCAAAATTTTCTGGCTTTTGTGAAATCCACCAAGCATCATGAAAGACCCTTCATGGTGTCCACTTTTCCATCGTAAGTTTGAAATACCTTTATATATTCTACCAGTAGATAATTTTGTATATCAGTACATCGTTTTAAAAAATTCTGTTTTAGATTTTAAAATAATGTGTATTTAAATCCTTTCAACTACAGGATTTCCACTTTTCCAACAAAAAATTATATCTAAAATTTTTATCCTGTTTTATCATAAACTCACTTGTTCATGCTCCATGTCAGATTTTAGAAAGACTAGATACATTTGGGGAATTGCAAATTTAATTCAGTTTTAAATTCTGTTCCAAATGCCCTGATTATTAATATTAAAATTATTTAATGAATCAAAATCTTAAGTTTTTTCATTAATATTTCAATTCCCTCCAAAGGACCTTCTGAATTTATGATCAGATCATTAGCAAATGTGCATAATTTATATATATATATTACTTTTAATCCTCACTCTAGAAATGCTCTCCTCTGATATCTCTATTCAATACCTCCAAAACTAATACAAATAACAGAGGGAAGATATCTGTCATGCCCCAGCATATAATTTTTATGTACTGTTCTTGCTCTCTAACCTCCTCTAGTGGCTGGATAGACAAATACCAATTATATTTTTGAAGCTGACCCAACCCCTTTACTCTTCAGCCCACACTCTCAAAACAAGTGCACACTGAGAAGCCAGGCTTCATTTCCTTTAGCAGTTGGAGAAGACAGAAGCATAAAGAAAAATCCATCTTAATCTGCAGCACATAGTCATCCAAGGACAAATCCACATTCCACACACAGAGCATCGCGGGTGAGATTTAAATTACTTCTATTTATTAATTGTTATGTTCAGCAGTAACTCAATACTGCCTATCTTGTATTTGGTTTTCATTGTATGTGTACCTATTTTCCCCAGTTTCACCATATCCTGTTCTTTCAATAAAGCATCTAGATCTACCCACAAGGTCTGCTTTATTGGAGGATAGGTGGGTTTAGCTGTATGTCGAGCTGCACACAGACTAACGTGTAGTCTGTGAGGACAGAACAACAGTCTTATGTTATCCTGTTCTTTATCTCACAAGATTTTGTTAATTCTCTGTTATTTCATTATTTTGTTAATTCTGGTCCTTTTTTGAGGTATAAATAGATTGTAACCATTTAATAAAATCATTGCCAAAGTCCGTATCTTCACAGCTTGTTTTTTTTACTGTTTTCTTCAAGATATATAAAAATATCCAAAAAAATTCTAATATTGTCTCTCAACTGTCTTTTAGCTAAAAACTCACATTGATTTTCATGAATAAAGTCCAGTAAGATTATTTTCATTCATTTGGCTAAAACTATAGTAAATATCCTATAGCACGGGCATCAAACTGGTAGCCCATGGGTCTGATGTGTGATACTCAGGCCATGCCAACCCCAGCTCCACAAAGGCAAAAAAACCTCATCATATGCCACGACGTGATTGAGTTTGACACCTGTACCCTATAGTAATTATTATTCAATATCATTAATTTTTTCATGAAGTCAAATCATGACCTTATTTAGTTGTTAATGCTATACTAGCATCCATACTGTTTTTTCAGTCTGTAAAATATAATTCATTATTTTTTGCAAGTCTTAATAATATAGAATAAGAGGATGGTAAACTGGTCCCTGTGCGTCTCCATTTTTACTTTTTATGGTTTCACAAACTTCCCTCATTGTTAGGCGTCCTTTCGTTATTTTGTTTTTCTGTGTTCTTCAGTAAAATAAGCAAAACCAGAGAATTTTGAACTTGCAAATAAGATAGGGAAACGATTGACATATAAACTGGGGAAAGAAAAAGAGAAAAAAGATGATATTAAAATTACAGGATGGAAATATTATTACATAGATAATTTAAACATGCCCGAACATGTTCAACTATATTATTCTAAACTATAAAAAGGAGATATTTTCCTTGAAAGGGTGATAATATTTTAAAGAAACAAAAATGTACCTTTACTAAGATATTGCCAAAAAAATTCAACTTCTTTTTGTAATCTTGCATTACTTTTTCTTTCTGCAACAATGTTTTACTAAATTTCGAAGGAACTGGCTTTTCATTTAAATGTTACTTATTATTGAGTTATGGCAGTGATGGGATTCAAAAATTTTTACTACCGTATCTGTGGGCATGGCTTGGTGGCCATGGCAGGGGAAGGATACTGTAAAATCTCCAGTCAGAGGCAGGGGTGGGATTCAATTTTTTTAACAACCGGTTCTGTGGGTGTGGCTTAGTTGGTGGGCATAGCTTTGTAGTCATGTGACTGGTTGGGTGTGGCCAACTCAACATCACTCACATTGAGGCACACATCTCCTTGCCTGGCCTCTCATGATTGTGGGGATGCTGCAACAGTTGTAAGTGTGAAAAATGGTCATAAGTCACTTTTTTCAGTGCCATTGTAACTTTGAATGGTCACTTGACACAAGCAAAGTAGCAGCAAAGGAGGAGAAAAAAAACCTCCAGAGAAGTTCCTGAGACAGGAAATCTAGTCCTGCCAAGAATGTAAATAAGGGTTAACAGGCAATTTCTGTAAGCAACACCAGAATGTTTCCTTCCTGCCTTCCTTACAGGATTAGGCCAGTAATGTCTTCTAACAACCAGTTCTCCAAACTGCTTAGAATGTTAACAACCGGTTCTAGAGAATAGGTGCGAACCTGTAGAATCCCACCCCTGGTCAGAGGTGGTATTTGCTGGTTTTCCGAACTACTCAAAATTTCTGCTACTGGTTCTTCAGAACTGGTCAGAACCTGCTGAATACCATCTCTGAGTTATGGGCAGAAAAGGTCTTTGGCAGTATGTCCACTTTATGGACGTTAGATACAGGTAGTCCTCGAGTGACAACCATAATTAAGCCCCACAGTTATCAACATGTCACAATGATTGTAAAGTGGGTCACCATGTGATCAGACCCAATTTTACAATCTTTTTTGCAGTGGTTGTTAATCATCAGTCTGTATCAATTCTGATTGTAATTGGAAGTTTATAAATAGAACAATGCCATTTCTCTTTTTGATTGCCACTGAAATAAATTTTTCATTCAATTTTTTTCAGATCAAATATTTTGTATGTTTTTTCTAGTATGTATTTCTTTTAAACAAACTATATTTTTTAAAATTTTTAAAAGGAAATAATTAATTTTTTTGAGTTGCATTTGCTCATTTATATTCCACTCTATAAAATTCATATATATTTATTCATCTCACCTTTATTATTTTTATATTCATGCCCCAAACTTAGAGAATTTAAATAAAACTATCAGGGTCTCTTTGTTTATCTTCTTCTTCAATTTTTTGGAATCTCTTGTCATACTTCGACATCATTTGTTGAATGTTCTCCACTTTTTCATTGGTTTTCCCTGTTCTTTGTTCAGTGTTCTCTGTTCTTTGTTCAATATTCTCTGTACTTTGTTCGATGTTCTCTATTCTCTTTTCAATAGTCTGATCTTGCTTTAATATCTTGGATTCCTTGCATAATCATCTGCAGAGCCACTTGTTCTTTTTCTTGCTTTAACATTGTCTGCATTGAACGTTGTCCTCCAGATGGTGGGGAGGCAGAAGTAGAAGTTGAGGAACCAGGAGCTGTAAATTTCCTACTCATTTTAAATGATTCAAAATCTTCAGGTTCTTCTAAACCTTAATCCAATTGTGAAGTAGCCAATTATAATCCAAGGTAAAAAATAAAAATGGTAGAGAGAAGAAAGCCCAATAGTAATTAAAAAGGGGGGGAGACAAAGTTTCTTCAGGTTCTTGTAAACCTTAATCCAATCAGTAGTTAAGTAAAGAAAAAGACTTAAAAAGTACAAAAGAAGGAAAAAAATTCTTCAGGTTCTTCAACACCTTAGCCCAATTGAAAGGTCTCAAATAGAAAAAAGTGCATAAACATGAACCAAAAAGATGGGTGGAAAAACAAAAAATGCCAGGAAAAAAAAAAAGAGAAAAGGCTTTTAAGGCTTTCGCTTTAAAATAAAAAGCAAACATGAAGATTGGACTTCCCCCTCCCCCAAAAAAGACAAAAACAAACTCTAACCAGGCCAAAAACCCAAATAGTTATTACAAGAATAAGGATTTTTTTAAAAAATACAGTAAAGCTGATAAGGAGGGGTAGCACAACTTAAAAAAAAATAAAAAGGGCACACTGCACTTTGTTTAGTTATCCAAGGCTCTTATTATAACTCTCTTCTCCAAAGACTTATCACCTTTTCTTTTCGTAAGCTTCAACAGCTGGCTCCAGCTGTTGATAGAAATCCAGAAGAGCACCTGCAATAACACTCTCCCATGCTCTTCCCTCTATCTTATCACAGAGCAATGTCCTTGAAAAGGAGTCTCAGTTCTTGCTTTCTCAGCTTTCTCAGCTTCGTCTGATCACAGGAAATAAAACATTTTCAAGCCTCTAGTTGGCAGTGTTACAAAGTTTCTTTGCTCTCACTTTCCCGCTCCTTTCCCAAGCAAAACGTAATAAAAATTACCAAAAAAAGGAAAAAAATACAAAATACAAAATCGTGTATAGAAATCCAACAATGAGAAAAAAAACAAACCTTACTTTGACATTTCCGTTTAAAATCGCTGCTTAATCACTTCTGTCAAAACTTTTACAGATTCTTTCTTTTCCTTAGGGTTTCCTTTCAAGTCTTAGAATAAAAAAGTTCTCACCAAACTGGCACACTTTCTCTTTCTGCCCTCTTCCATTTCGGAGCTGTTCCAACTTCAGCAGCTTTAATGGCTGCCTCTTTGCCACTGGCAAGAAGAGCTTCTCTTGGATCTACCAGGGACTTTGCAGTGTCCCCGGGATCAACAGGATGCGCTCTTCACTTTCGCCGTCTCTTTGGGACGGTTTAGATCCGTTTGAACCGTCCGGGGCAAAGATATCGGCGGCAATCTCAGACCTCCGAGTTCGCATGCCGTATTGTCACGATGCCAGCTCCGTACTGTAATACTACAGTAATACTGTAATGATGCTACAATGATGTAATGCTGTAATGCAATAGTAGTAATGAGTCATCAGGGCTTTTTTGACTGCTACTACTTTAAGAGGCTGTATTATAAAAGAGGCCCTGTTGGGGTGTATTGCTCCCCATCTCCATGTGCTTCCATGTTGTAAATTACTGATTGCTGTTTGTTCAAGGCCTGTATTTGTATATATATCTGCTTTTGTAGGGATAAAACATATTGATCTTTCTGATCTCCATCCATCCACTTTTTTGATTACAATATAGCAATAGCACTTAGATTTATATACTGCTTCACAGTGCTTTACAGCGCTATCTAGGTGGTTTACAGAGTCAGCATATTGCCCCCAACAACTGGGTCCTCATATTTATGTATTCTCATTGTGTTCCTTATTTCATGGGTTCTATTCTTTTACTTCTGTTTTGTTTATATTCCTTTTTTCCTTTTTATTATTACAAGCTGCCTAGAGTAGCCCCATGGCAAAATAGGGGGCAAATAAATTTAACAGATAAATAAATAAACTTAATGCTCTATAACTCCATGTCTGAGCACTGATATCTTAAACTCTGTTATTCTGAATGGTATGTAAAACATATATGTAAAACCAGATTCTTTACCTCCTAAAATATAGAGCTTATATTGATAAATTAAAGAGACTAATTGTGAGCCCGAGGTATTTCTTTTGGGGTCTCTAGAATCAGGGTGTCTCATTTATGAAATAATCCTTAGATAATTCCCAGGAGTACAGACTATTGTAAGGAGAACTCCACCCTGGCATTAATTTTTCTTGCTAGAATTAAGTAGCTTTAAGGTGATATGAATTGATCTTTAGATTTTCTAGGTTCACCCAATTATTAAAGGAAAAATGTGTGTGGTAGTAAACGTTCAGTAGAACCAGTTCAGAGAATTTATATGCAAATATTACACCTAAATAATAGGGAGAATAAAAAAACTATTTACTAAGTCTGCATTACTATTACTATTAATCCTCCCATTTTTTCTTTCATCTATTTCATCCCACTTGTGACTGTAGGACTGTAACTTTGTCGCTTGTATCATTACAATTTATATTGACTGTTTCTTAATATGATTTGATTGCTTACTGTGACTATCATTAAGTGTTGTACCTTATGATTCTTGACGAATATATCTTTTCTTTAATGTATACTGAGAAGATATGCACCAAGACAAATTCCTTGTGTGTCCAATCACACTTGGCCAATAAAGAATTATACATGGCCAATAAAGAATTCATTCATTCATTCTTTCTCTTTCTTTCTTTTCTTTTTATCTATCTATCTATCTATCTATCTATTTCCTAAACTAATTTCTGTCCTTGGCAAGTGTAGGTAATCCTCCTGATGCCCTTCCTTTAGTTTCATATTTCTTTGCAGGAATAAGTCTGGGATCCAAAACCTGGTAAAAGAATCTTTTCATCTGTAGTCAGCCAGGTCAGCTGGAGTGCTATGAATACAAATTTAGAGAGGTACCCCATCAAGTCCCCTCTGTTCTTCCAGCCAGCTATATTACAAGTTAGTTACTGGATAGAATCCTTGTGCTTAATATTAGTGAGAATGATAGGGATCGTTTTGGAATTTGAGACTGAAACACATGGATTTTTCAATCATTTAATATAAATGATGGTATCCAAAATTCCTTTGTGTTAAAAAAAATTAAACACTGGTTTAAAATATGTCTAACTTTACCACTGCCTTGTTGTTTTATAATCTCTGGCAGGTTTTGAAGTGAGCAGAAATTTGGATGTGGTACTTTTGCAGGTTGACAGCAAGGGTGGGATTCTATCAGTTCGCACCTATTCGCTAGAACCGGTTGTTAACATTCTAAGCAGTTCAGAGAACCGATTGTTAGAAGAAATTACTGGCCTAATCCTGTAAGGAAGGCAGGAAGGAAACATTCTGGTGTTGCTTACAGAAACTGCCTCTCTGTTAACCCTTATTACATTCTTGGCAGGACTAGACTTGCTGTCTCATGTCACCCCAGTCCTTCTTTTCATTCTACTAGATATACCCAATTTCTGCAACCGTTCTTCATGTGTTTTAGCTTCCATCTCCATAATCTTCATTGTTTGTATTTTAATTTTGTCTCAAATTTTATTTTCTGATTTCTTAAAGTAGTTGTATAAGAATTCATAGATAATTCACTTGTACTGGTATATTACTGTAATGAGTTTGGCACGGTAGCTTGATTTTGTACAAGCATTCTTTGTAATATCTTATTATATTCGGTAGCAGCAAAAATGTGGAAAATAATACTCATGAGTCATTCATTGGTTTAAGTGTTGGTGGGTTGCTGTGTCACAATCGCCATCAGACATATCTAGCACTTTCTCGGTTGAGATAGCTGGAGAATTACAAAATTACATGCTACTGAGCCATGATTATTGTTTGAGAATTTAGAATTTAGAAGCAAGAATGAAAATCCTCATATTTCAGCAGCTACATTCGTGTTAAGATCTAAGAGGAAAATCCAAAGAAAAAATAAAGATTGCTGTACTCATTCTAACAAAACCCAAAATGAAAGAAAGAGAACACAGGGATTAATATGAGCAGGTTTATAAATCAAACACTCCTTGCCATCCTCAGTCATAATATTGTGATGCAACCAGGAAGAGGAAACTTGATGCATGAGTATGTTGAGCTATACATTTCCTGATGAAAGCCTTTGTCTTTCTGGCATCATAATTCTTAGCATTTAAATAAATCAAGGTGCTAAGCAAATCTTATTGGGCACTATCATGCTGACTGCCAAGGTCTGTTTGGTTTGGTTTCATAGATCTAGTATTTCCACTGGTGAATTTAAATCCATACAGAGATATTCTTTATGTCCCATTTCTAAGCACCCTGGTTGTCACACTGCAGCACCCTGGTTTTCACATAGAAAAACAAGAAATAAAGAAATAAAAAGGATCCTACCCATATAATATCACTGTCTTGTTTAGAGTTTTGCAATGTGTGTATGACAGAGAAATTGTCTTGTCACTGTCTCTGCATATTATACAACCCTATGATTGTAGTTTACTCAACATATCTTAAACTTTGGCTTAATAGAATGCATGAATCTGGCCTATGATCTAACAAAAATATTTCTAAGCAAGTAAATTATTTTGTAGCATTGCTAACTTATTTTTGTGAAATGGATTTTCATTTGCATTTAGTTTATAATAACTATTGTTGTGAACATACTTATTAGCATAACTATTATTGATCTGCTACACCAAATCAAGATGCCAAATATCCCTAAGTCTGAGGATTTGTAGAATGCTTGTTTACTCTCAAATCCCAGTGATTTCAAGAAAGTAAGCTTACTTTCACATAACTGCACACAATAACGCCCTAATGATGAACAAATATAATTAGGAATAGAATTCATTTCACTTTCCCTTTATTAGAATTAGCTTACTAATGAATAAAAGCTATAATTCAGACAACCTGTTGGAAGAAATATCCTTCTGGGTTCAGTTCCAAGTGGGAAAAAACACACTGGAAACATGGAGGCTATTTGGAAAGATGATTTAATTGTAGACAGGACCACATAGCTCAAAGCCCCAAAGAAGGATGATCACATGCTCCAAGGTGAAGGAAAAAGAGAAAAAAGGGCCACCCAAGATGCTGAGAGACCCTTATATACAGGGCTGGGATTCTACAGGTTCTCACCCATTCTCTAGAACAGGTTGTTCACATTCTAAGCAATTTGGAGAACCGGTTGTTAGAAGACATTACCGGCCTAATCCTGTAAGGAAGGCAGGAAGGAAACATTCTGGTGTTGCTTACAGAAATTGCCTCTCCATTAATCCTTATTACATTCTTGGCAGGACTAGACTTCCTGTTTCAGGAACTTCTCTGGAAGTTTTTTTTCCTCCTTTGCTGGTACTTTGCTTGTGTCGAGTAACCATTCAAAGTTACAATGGCACTGAAAAAAGTGACATGACCATTTTTCACACTTATGGCTATTGCAGCATCCCCACAATCATGAGAAGCCAGGCAAGGAGATATGTGCCTCGATGTGAGTAATGTTGAGTTGGCCATGCCCAGCCAGTCACATTACCACCAAGCCACACCCACCAACTAAGCCACACCCACAGAACCACTTGTTAAAAAAATTGAATCCCAGCCCTACTTATATACCCTCTGTTGAGCCCTGCCTTAGTGTTCCCTGTTCCTGTGCAAGAAGTGTATCCCATTGGCTGTCAGGCTCCCAGGGATGGGGGTCTTATCTAACTTTGTAGCCTTTCCTGAGTTCCAGGTTTGGTTGAGCCTTGCTGGATGATGCACTGAAATTTGTATATATACACACACAGTATAAATTAACAATCTTTCAACTGTTGGAAATAATAAGAATCTATCCCTGCACCATTTTAGGGCAGTGTTTGTCAACTTCAGCACTTTAACAAACTCTCTGAATTCCCTAGCTGCAACTTAATGTTGTTGAAATTGAGACATAGTACATTAGTATCATTATTCTTCAAAGCACCTGAGACTAGGACAAGAAGCAATGGATGGAGGCTCATTAAAGAAGTAAGGAAAATTTCCTGAGCATGAGAACAATTAATCAATGAAACAACTTGCCTCGTAGAGGTGTGGGTGGTCCATCACTGAAGAGTTTCAAGAATAGACTGGACTATTTAACCTGGCAGGTATAAGGACTCCTGCCTTGAATAGGGAGTTGGACTAGAAGACCCCAAAGATACTTTCCAGCCAGGGGTGGGATTCTACCAGTTTGCACCTCTTCACTAGAACCAGTTGTTAACATTCTAAGCAGCTCGGAGAACCAGTTGTTAGAAGAAATTACTGACCTAATCCTGTAAGGAAGGCAGGAAGGAAACATTCTGGTGTTGCTTACAGAAACTGCCTCTCCATTAACCCTTATTACATTCTTGGCAGGACTAGACTTCCTGTCTCAGAAATGTCTCTGGAGTTTTTTCACCCTCCTTTGCTTGTGTGGAGTGACCATTCAAAGTTACAATGGCACTGAAAAAAGTGACTTATGACCGTTTTCACACTTACTACTGTTGCAGCATCCCCACAATCATGAGAGGCCAGGCGAGGAGATGCATGCCTCAATGTGAGTGATATTGCCAATAACATGACCACCAAGCCACACCCACTGACTAAGCCACACCCACATAATCGGTTGTTAAAAAATTTGAATCCCATCCCTGCTTCCAGCCCTATGATTCACTGCAACCAAACCATATTCCACATGTCAGAAACTGACCAAATAGAATAGAATAGAATTCTTTATTGGCCAAGTATGATTGGACTCACAAGGAATTTGTCTTGGTGCAAATACTCTCAGTATACATAAAATAAAAGATGATTTATCAAGAGTGAAGAATCATGAGGTACAACACTTAATAATAGTGATAGGGTACAATAAGCAATCAAATCATACTAGGAAACAGTAAATCTCGACCAACAAATGCTCTGTCCTACACATTGATAAAAAAATCAATACACCAAATACAAGCTAGGAGGATATGACTTTGTTGATGGCCCTCATTCTCTCAAGGACCTTAAAGTTCTCATATCGAATGACCTAGGCGCCAAAACTCACTGCAACAGTATTACCAAAAAGGCTTTAAGAGTTGTAAATCTAATTTTATGAAGCTTCTCATCTGGTAATACTGATTTGCAAACTAGGACATTCAAAACCTTTGGTAGACCAATACTTGAATACAGCTCTGCTGTCTGGAATTTGCATTGTATATCAGACATAAATACAATTGAGCGAGTCCAGAAGTATTTTACCAGAAGAGTACTATACCCCTCTGTTTGCAACAGAATACCCTACACCACCACACTTGAGATTCTAGGCTTAGACAACCTTGAACTACGCTGGCTAAGTTTGGACTTAAGCATAGAACATAAAATCATATGTTACAACATCTTACCAGTTAATGAATATTTCAGCTTTAACCACAACCACACAAGAGCACACAACAGTTATAAACTGAAAGTAAACCACTCCAAACTCGATTGCAGGAAGTATGATTTCAGCAACAGAATGGTCACTGTCTGGAACTCACTACCTGATTCTGTTGTCACATTCTCAAACCCCGACGCCTTTATCCTCAAATTATCCACTATTGACCTCACCCCATTCCTAAGAGATCTGTAAGGGGCGTAGATAAGTGCACTATTGTGCTTACCGTCCCTGTCCTATTGTCCCCAATTATTAGTTCCTATTTCTTGTATTTAAACTTATGTTTATTCTTGTTTCTATTATATTGTAAGCATTTGACTAAACAAACAAATAAATAAATAAATATACATCGTAAGGATACAAGCGACAAAGTTACAGTCATACAGTCACAAGTGGGGAGGGGATGGGTGATAAGAAGTGATGAGAAGATTAATAGTAATACTAGAGCAGACTTTGTAAATAGTTGGAAGTATTGAGGAAATTATTTGTTTAGCAGAGTGATGGTGTTTGGGGAAAAACTGTCCTTGTATATAGTTGTTTTGGTATGCAGTGCTCTATAGTGTCATTTTGAGGGTAGGAGTTGAAACAGTTTATGTCCAGGATGTGAGAGTTCTGTAAATATTTTCACAGCCCTCTTTTGGACTTGTGCAGTATACGAGTCCTCAATTGAAGGCAGGTTGGTAGTCATTATTTTTTCTGCAGTCCTAATTATCCTCTGAAATCTGTGTCTGTCCTGTTGGGTTGCAGAACCAAACCAGACAGAGGTGCAGATGACAGACTCAATAATTTCTCGGTAGAACTGTATCAGCAGCTCCTTGGGCAGTTTGAGCTTTCTGAATTGGCACAGAAAGAACATTTTGTTGTATTTTTTTGATGATGTTTTTGATATTAGGTGTCCATTTTAGGTCTTGTAATATGATAGAACCTAGAAATTTGAAGGTCTGTACTATTGATACTGTGTTGTTTAATATTGTAAGAGGTGGTAGTATGGGAGGGTTTCCTCTAAAGTCTACCACCCAGTGGTGGGATTCAAATTTTTTTACTACCAGTTCTGTGGGCGTGGCTTGGTGGGCTTGGCAGGTAAAGGATACTGTAAAATTTCCAGTCAGAGGTGGTATTTGTCGGTTCTCCAAACTACTCAAAATTTCTGCTGCCGGTTTTCCAGAACTGGTCAGAACCTGCTGAATACCACCTCTGCTACCACCATTTCTTTTGAGTGTGTTCAGTTCCAGATTGTTCTGGTCACACCAAAAGGCAAGTTCTACAACCTCCCATCTGTATGCTGATTCATCGTTGTCTCAAATGAGACCAATCACTGTTGTATCATCTGCAAACTTCAGTATTTTAACAGATGGATCCTTTGAGATGCAGTCATTAGTATAGAGAGAAGTGGAGAAAGCACACAGCCTTGGTGGGTGTTGGGGGGACTCTGCTAATTGTACAGGTATCAGATGTGATTCTGCCTAGCTTCACCTACTGCTTCCTGTCAGGAAGCTTATGATCCACTGTAGTGCAGAGCCATATTAACAGCATCACCTGTTGATTTATCTGCTTGATATGCAAACTGCATGGGATCTAACAGCGGATCTGTGATATCTGGCCTACACTCCTTATGACTAATTTTGACATTTGGAAAAAAAAAAAGAAATAATCAAGCAGCTTGAAAGAAACCGCATCCCCCTTTCCACAATATTTTTTATTTATTATAATTATATGTAGCTCATCTCCCCAATATAATATAAAATGCTTGTGTATTTTGATTTCTTCTTACATCCTGAGTTTAGATTTAGACTTTATGCATGCACTTTGCCTCTACCCCACCCTGTTCCATCTCAGAAAATTTATTGCAAACTTTGTGAAGGGAGGGCATGATTATATGGGTAATCTGATGAACCTCAGTCTACAATCCTGCACAGTTCCGACCCCAGGTGTGGGAGCCAGACAGATTTGCTTGCTTGCACATACATTCTGTATACAGGGCTAGACTTGCCTACTAAACAGAGTTCTTTTCTTGCTTACTGGTCACTTTGTTCCTTAGTTGGAAAAGAGTCCATTGTGCTTGAGGTGCCTCCAATGAAGCCATCTTCGGCACAGTCTTCTTGGAAAGAGCACTAAGTTTCTCTGATGCCCAGATGGAAATCAGAAGTATTCATATCTTTCTTTCTATTCAGACTTTTTGGTTTGGCTGGTGGTTTTTGTTTTCAGACAAGAAATAGGATTGCTTTTTAATAAATTGACCAAGGTGGAAATTTGCATCAGACATTCCATTTTTTAATGTTGTACTCTACTTTCTAAACACTTTTTTTAAAAATTCAAAGCCATGATAGTTCTAAGCTCTTGGCAAAGGTAGACTTCTTTGGTTGCTCAGAGTATAGAAAATGTTTTTTGAGCAAACTGCTAGTTTTTGCTTCAGGTGGCTGGTGCTCTGGTTAGCTCTGTCCACTGTAGAAGGTAAGGCTCCCTGGCTTTATTATGTTTTTCAGGTTTATAGAGTTCATGTATGTGTGCATACTAAAGAATGAAGAATTGTAAATGTGTTAAACTCCTCACTTTAAGGTCATTATCAATATATATAGGTTGTAATTTGGGAAAGGAGTAGTTGGTGTAATTATTATCAAAAAGCTCTTTGGGAATGTTCTTATAGCTAATCTGTTTTTTAAACAGGTTTACTCCCTAAGCAATTCTAATGTTTTTTTCTACTAGTTCTTATGAGGGGAGATTTCCAATAGTTCATGTTGCAAATATTAGGTAATTTCAATGATGAAAAAGTGCTGATTCCTTTTATAGAGTTCAGATTAATTTTGTGTTGTTTATTTGATTTTATGCTTGCAATAAATGTATGAGATCAGTTGGGCTTAAAAACGTCTCCCTGGAACAAGTTCACTTAGAATCCAGAGGTGTGTTTTAGAAAAGTTCACAGCCAACTCATCTACCATCACAAACTGGCTCTAATATGCTTAATATTCTAAGTAAATACATTACTTCCCACATTTATTTTAAATTGGTAAAAAAAAGGTTATTGAAAGAGAAGGCAGCTCTTGCTCAAAGATGCCCAATCTAATAAGTACAACTTGATAGAAAAAAAAAGCAGGGAATAGTATTAGAGGAACCTGTCTAGCTTGGTCTCAATCTAGATGGGAAAAGAGGATTTGGAGCAGCTCTCTCTGCTGTGATTCTTAATCTGGCAAGGGGAAAGCAGGTCTCTCTCTGACTTGACTTTCTTTTGGGTAACCTTTGCAAGCATCTCATATCTCTGATTGATTGACAAAGCAGGTTTTGGCAATTGCAGTATTGGGGTGGGGGGGGGTGTATTGAGCATTACTTGGTTGAACCCAAAATTGTTGATTACTATATCTAAGTTAACATAAACAAATTGTAGTGTCAGCTTAATAAATGTTTTTTATCAAGGAGTATGCCAACCACATGTATGTGCAACAATAAATAAAATATGCCTGACACCTTTTGGCAGTGAAAGGGGATAATACTTAGCAACCTTTTCAAAGCATAAGAGGCAGGATAACAACTTGAGGGACACTGTTTTTATCATTACAGTGACAAACAGAAAGGCATATTTTCCTCACCCTTTTCCCATAGTCAAAAGATTATTTCTATCTTCCAGACTGCTCTTCAGGTAACGAAAAATATTCAGACAGTGCAATCCTGCCATTAATATCCTGCCATGATGGCTCTAAGTGTTTTCAGGATTGTATTTGGGATAGTACACTTTCCTAGAATATAACTGGCATATGAGAAGAGAAATATTTCTTGCACTTGGCCTCATGGGTTCCCAGAGCTGCTATAGCTGCCTTTCATGATCAGAATGCTGCTATAATCATAATTCATATGTTACCTTGGCATTGATTCTTTCTTGCAATTAATTCTGCAAGCAGTTTCAAATCGTATTGTATTCCAGGTAAATGAACAGTATTTACTATACAGTATCTGAAATGAATTTGTTTCTAATAGGTACAGTTATTTTATTTATTTATAAATTTTATTGGCCACCCATCTTACCACAAGATGCACTTTATAATATGCTTGATGTCTTTATTAACTGAGCATCACTTCTCTCAGTTAATAAAGACATCAAACATATTATAGAGTGCACCTTGTGGTAAGATGGGTTGTCAATAAAATTTATAAATAAATAAAATAACTGTACCTACTTGAAAAAAATTCATTTCAGATATAGTAAATACTGTTCAATTGCCTGGAATACCATATGATTTGAAAATGTAGAATTAATTGCAACAAAGAATGAGATGACAAACAGCAAATTATAGCCTGCTATTACAGTTATGTGTCTATATTTAATGAATGTGCAGAAAGAGCTGTTTTAATGTCAAGTTCATATGAAAGAAATAGATGCCAAAATAATTCATAGCAGATTTGATAATGGAGATCTTGCTCTTTCTTAGAAAATTATTCCTCATGTTCCTGGGTTAATCACTGAGCCAGTGTTTCTTAATTCCTAACAGTATAAATATGAACGTTAGTAGTACACAGATGTTCTTTATCAATAGCTGAATTCGGAGAGAATTTATTAGACATTGATTTGACAGAGGACTTTTGGGACCTAATGGCTTTAAAAATGGTCTTCAGACATCTTGAATAGCAACTTCTTTCAGTTATTATTTGAATTAGATCTGAATGAACTTGAAGCCGAATTTTACTCATTCACTGCCAAATACAACCATAAGTAGCTCCTACAGATGGCTCCTTTTCACGCCCATTTAACAATATGCATTCTTGATTTGAATGAATGAATTCTTTATTTGGACCAAACTAGCAGCATAAAATAGCTCTCAAGAATCAAATTAGGAATATTCTTATTTGAATTTTATTCTAGCAATTCTAGATTACAAGTGTCATCAGAAAATGTAATTTTTGTCAGATCTAGTGGACATTAACTGGATAGATCTTTTCAGAGAATTGAGACAACACAATTGCATAGTCTGTTGTCTGAAATACATAGTGACATTTTGAGGCCGGAAAGATTTTTATATATTCTGGATTATTATTTTATTATTATTTATTAAATTTATTTGCTGCCTATCTTACCATGGGGCTACTCCACATGGCTTACAATAATAATAAGGAAGAAAAGGAAAGGAGTGAAAATAGAACAGAATTAGAATAATAACATAAACAATGACATAGGAACACAATGAGAATGCATCAAAATGATAACCAAAGAGATGGGTGGGTGGACAGCAGAGAACAAGGAGGGAGAGGGAATCTGCCATTAACCCAGCAGCCATATCCAGCAGCCACTTCCAGTGAGCCTCCCATTTGGGCTCCAGCAGAGCCAGGATAAATGCAGTAGTTAGAATCAGGGTAGGACAAATATGCACCTTTGCCTTAGTTTTACTAAAAATTGGCTAAAAGCTATATTTCCATATTTCAGCAATATATGCTGGAATTGTTCTCAAGATTTAAAATGGGTGTGTGGGGGAGGGGGTGTACAACTATCTTTGAAAGTTTCCTGCTGTTATACTCAAAGCTATTCATCCAGTTCTTTCTGAAACATCTCCATTCTTAACATCAATGATCCACTGTTTACTCTTATATGTGAGATGCATGTTGCTTCTCTTTCAGTGTTCCAATGAAACTCCCCATTTCATTCAGTACTCAGGAAAAAAGTTCACCCAAATAAGAATTTATTGAAGAAGTCATATTGGCACATCAGGGACAACCCGAATCTGGGGGTTCCAGGTTTTTCCTTCATAATTGAAAATCAAAACCCATCCCCCTGCACCCACCAGTTCATCACATGGTCCAATCACCCATCGTCCCAACTGGAGAAGTTCCTCCATCCATTCCTTTCCAAGTACAGATTACCTTGTCCTTGACTTTATGAGAAGAATGTTGTTATGTCTAAACTTCCACCACTCTATGAAATCCCCCCTCCCAAATTCCCCAGCCCAAGCTGACAATGCAAGGCAACACATCCTGAATGGTGGGAGTAGGAGAGGAGAGCGGGTTGCATAGACTCTTGGACTGGTTCTGTTATTATCCTTTGTAGGAAAAGACTCAAGCCTTTTCCAAAGAGAAGAAAAGAGAGATGTCAGCGTGGAGCTGACTAAGACAGACAATGAACCTGTTGATGACTATAATGAGTTTCCAGTTGGATGCATTGCAAAAAGTAAGTATGAAAGAAGCAGCATAAATACCAGACAGCCCAAACTATCAAGTTACGTTGTTCACCTTTTTAAAAGTGTACTCCTGGAACTAGCTGTGGTACATTGGCTAAGCTTGAAAAAGCAGTTAACCCTGGTTAATACTAACAAGAAATCCCTGGGTGGTAAATAGGATTAAGAAATCAAAAGGAATCCTGAAGGTCACAATGGAAGCCACTGCAGTACTAGTGCCAAAGAATTTTTTTTTTAAAAAAAAAATGATGTCCATGAAAAGGATTGTGCACATTTGATTTAGAGAATTACTGGGATTAATGGGAAGAATATAAAGTTTTTGGACTGTTTAATTTACTATGAATAGTAAAAGGTTTGCATGTATGGTTTAACAAGGTGGTTATGTCTATTTATTATACTAAATAATTGGTACAGTCCACTTAAACTGTTTTAATCATTATGTCAAATAATATGTGAAACATTCCTAGGAAGTCTAATAGAAAGTGTTCTAAATAAAATGAACTGTATTTATTATAGAAATGGCAAAGCGGTCTGCTTCCTTTGGTCTATCACAACTTAGAGGCACAGACAGCCAAGAAACCAACTGTCAGATTGTCCCAGTAACAACTACAACACCTCCAGTCATCAAAGCACAAACTACAACCAAAGAGATGAAGAAGATAACTCACACAATTGAAACAGAATCATCAGAAGATAGATCTCGAATTTTATATTTTCTGCCCTATTTTCCACGTCCATCACACACTGTCTTTAATATTATATTTCCTTTCAGTAAAACACTGGTTGGTTATAACACCATCTGGAATAACAAAAACTTAAGAGATGACTCTTCAGAAGAAAAGAGAAGGAAAAGAGACACACTAATGGTTAAGAAAAAAAGCAGGACCTCAATGAAGTAAGATGGTTCCTTGCAATGCTCGCTTTTCTTGGTTTTCTTCTTTTTTGGCAGCCACAACAAAGACATTAAACAATGATCTTATAACCAAGACTGAAACTACAGTAAGTTAACAAGAGTGAATCAACTATTGGACATATCTATTTTTAAATCTTTAAATAAGCATACAAATTTTACTTATAAACAGTTTAGAGAAAGGAGTTGAGAAAAGTTTTCTCATTGACGATGAACAGAATCCATTGTCGTCATACACAAGGACCAGTTAATTTCCCTTCTACTAGTTCTACCAGGATGCAACAATCTTAACTGGTCAAAAATGGTCAAAAGTCACCATTTTCACAATACATTAAGCAGAGACGTATCCACTGGAGACAGAAATGTCCAGTGTTTAATAAGCCCAGGCAACAGGAACATATTTTGTCTTAGCAGTATCTTCTCTGCCAGCGAGGCAGGTAGCAGGGGATATAAAACAAAAAAGGAGATTAATTTGAAAAAAAAGTTCCACTAAAGGCAGCACTATTCCAAATGCTGATTTGGAATTTACATTTCCTATTCATTCTCCAAAGGACTTGAGACATCCTTGTAGCCATTAACCTACAGTCAGGATTGCAGACAGCTAATATTAGATTTCTCCTCTACCAATTATATCAAATAGTTGGTTCTATAAGGCCAGGATATCTCGAGTAATTCCTTGTGCTCTTCATCCATCATGGCACTCTTAAAAGGCAACCCAGGGATATTTTCCAGTAGTACACACAAACACCCCTGCCTCAGAACATCTCTTCCAAAAGCATGATGGCTAGCTAATTACAGTGCAGAAGAATACAGAATACTGCTAACATTGTTTCTATTATTGTACACGATAACTTTCATGAATTGTTTTTCATTACTTTCAGCTTGTCGGCCTCCAATTGCCAAATTAGGAGAAAGGTTTCTCATTCATTTTTTTCATATGGTGCAAGCTGCAGTATGGATTTCTAACTGGAGAATTCTGAGAGTTGAAGTCCACAAGTTTTAAAGTTGCCAAATTTGGAGACCCCCAAGGTAGATAATTACAATGTCTCGGGGTCTTCTGCCATTTTTTATGTGCATGGACTAGGATTATGAAAAGTGTGTACTCTTCATGGTGCTCTAAGGTCACTGGTATCAAACTTGCATCACTTTACTGTCACGTGATGTATCGTAACATTTTTCCCCTTCATGGAGCTGGGGTGGACATGGCCTGCACTTGATGCATCTGGTCCGTGGGCTGCCAGTTTGACGCCCATGCTCTAGGTGAATGCAGGCTGTCACATTAGTATTGTGCTATAAGATTTGATAGCAATAAATCTATTTACTGGTTCCCCTTGCCTCATTTATGGAGAAGCTGGTTATAACTATTAGGGGGCAGAGTGATCTTACAACATAAGAAAGCTTTCATTTTATATTTGGGAATATTTGGGATCTTTAGCGTCATGATTGTATTCGTATTCAAATATGATTTAGTTAACTTTTGAAGTATGTGAGATTCAATCTCACATTCAGTTAGTGATACTACTCTAAGGCTGTTGTTTTTTCCTCCTTCATTTGCTTTCATTACTGCATGTGCCTTCACAGATATGACTTAAAGCATCCTGATGGAAAAGATTGGTTCTTATGCAAGCGTGCAGGATATATTCAATGCCTTTTGGATTCCACTGCTGCCTGATAAAACACTAACCATAGCTTTTTCTATCTTTTCTATCTCTTTGGGTCAATTTATTTTCAAATGGGCCAATGGATAATTTGTGTGGGAGTCGGGAGGAGTTAGTTTAAACCTTGTGTATGACTGGATTTTTGGAAGGGTTAAAACTGGATCAAGGGATAGTTTACAATATAGTTATAACTGCCCTCCCCCATCTATTTATGTGTGTCATGAGAATAAAGCTAAAGAGTAATATTTCCTCGTGTTTTTTTAAGCTTTTAGAGGAAAACCCAAACTGCCACATTTTATTTTACACAATAGAATTTAATAAAACACTCAGGCAAGGATTAGATTTCTTTGCCACTACCTAGTAATCATCAGATTTTTGCATTTTGGATCTGGGAGGCTTAGATTACCTTCTAGAAATGATATAAAGCCTGAGTAATCAGGAGATTTAATAGTTGTGGCTTGCTGATTGCCTCTTTCTGGCCTTCTCTACTTATCTGGCTTTTGGTAAAGAACGAAATAAGAAAGAAATCTCCCTTTCTTAGCAAGTGTCACACCTATATTGTGTGATTACAGATCAAGGAATTAGGGGCCAATAACCTTACAGACTGCTCATTAAAATACAATTTCCAGGATTCCTGTAGAGAAAGAAATTATTGATTTCACACATCATATAATGTTCAAATTTTTCATTGATTTGTTGATTCTGGCTAAATTTTGGAAAGTTATACAAGAACCAACTAATTAAGCTTTCTTCAGTAAGCCCTTAGTAAGCTGGTTAGTGAATCTAGGAAAGTGAATCGCTGTTAATTAACAACTACAAGTTTGGAGTATGTGTGCCCATACAGCAATTTTGGCATTTCCCTTACAAGTAGAATACAATCAAAACTCTGCATAGATTACATTGGTGTGAGTCATTATCATGAGTTTTAATTAGCTCCAAAAATCTTCAGAAACAGATGTATTGATAATGTAAATGATATGGTTAACCCTTCCTTCACAAACATTATTTACCTAAGTGTTATGTATGTAACATAATAACATCCAGGGGAAAAAAGCTTTCTTAAAGACACATAAGCTTTAAATTTTCTTCTTGTTCTTTCATTGGGTGTTAAAAGGATTTCTGTAATATTGTAGCAGAATAGTAGAAAGTGCTACAGTGCAGTTAAAATCCTACTAACAAACCTTTTGCATTGCCAAGACTTGTAAAGATTATTTTCAACATTCCCTTGAATGCTGGGTTTACTGTGATTTTTTTCCATATTAAGTGTTTAACAAATATGCTCAAAATCTTCCTCCTGACAATAGTGCAGTTTTCAGTCTTGTCCAAGACCTTCTCTTAAGCAAGATGTTCAGAGATGGAATAAGCCCATGTACACAGATCTGGGGATTCAACAGTTTTCAGACCATAAATGTTGAAATATTTTTGTAAATAAGAGTTTCCCAAACTCTTCTCCTAAAGATTTTCATGAATGGAATCCTTCCCAAAATCCCAGGCGGAGATCCATTATTGGGCCCATTCAGAACCAGGTTGCACAAGCGGTGAGCAAACATGCGCAAAAAGCTCCACTAGCACAAGCGGCAGGTACTTACGCATGAAGCTCCACTCACAAGTGGTGCATGTGTACACCAACCACTTGCACAAATGGGGCTATGCATATGCATGCATGCCTGCCACTCAAAGGAACCACCCCCTCTCCCTCCCCACACTGTGCCAGGCCAGGCTACCAAGCTGGAAAGTTGAGGGCCACTAGTCTAAGACACTGCTTTATGTTCTATTGTGTTTGCATTATATTGAATTCCAATATGACATGGTCACTCTCCCCCAAAGTTCTGGCAACTTCATCCCCTCGATCACCACTTCTGTTACTAAGAATTAGGTTCAGTACAGCTGTCTCTCTTGTTCCCTCCTTTATCTTTTGGATAACAAAATTCTTAGCTAGGCTGGCCAGGAACCTGGTCAATCTCCCACTTGATGCAGAGTTAGTTGACGTCAGGATAGTTAAAGGCCCGCATTACTATTGTGCTGTTTCCTACATATTGGTTAGCAAAATTTCATCATTTTCTTTTGCTTGGTTGGGTAGCCTGCAGTATATACCTATAGCAGTGTTGTTCTTTTTTCCTTTTGTATTGACACATATTCATTCTAGGTGGCTTTCATTCTTGGTTTTGTGCATTTCTATAGAGATGTAGTGATTTCTTACATATAACGCAACTCTATCTCCTCTTTTATTAGTTCTGTTTCTTTTGAACCTTTATATTCTTCCATCAGTATATTCCAGTCATGAGTTTCATCCTACCAAGGTTCAGTAATGGCAACGTTATCATAAACTTTTGACAAAATATTTGTATTCCTAAATGTTTAACAAAATAGAAATGCCTGTTCCACAGACACAACAATTTGAGATTTGTTTTCAAAATGTGCTGGATAAGTAACCCAATCAGGTAAAAGTTACAACTGATAATTGGAAAAAATGTTAACTACTGTGTGAATAACAGCTCTATTTCTTCCAAAATCTTATTCAGCAACAAAACCCACATCAAAGAGATGGTGAGTGAAGCTTCTGCTCCTGAAGTTTATAATTACTCAGACTGCTACAATCTTGAACTTGCTCCCTAATATACTCCCTGCATATATATTGGAAGCAGACTACAGAAGGAACAGATTAATTCATAGATTACTCATGTAGTTACCTTTGCTAATTGCTTTGCTTCAAGTAACCCAATATTCATTCCATTCCTGGGCAAAGCTGGGTTTGACTGGTTCAATTCTTGCTGTATCTGGAATGGATACTCCAAATGAATATATCTTCCAACCAGCATTTAGTCGTAAATCTTCTACTAATCCTTGAGTCCTTGAATTACAATTACTTACTTGGCTCTACAAGCTGGGTTTTTTTCCCGGAAGGAGAGTGGAAAGCAATGGTAAGAAGAAAGAATGGTCCAAGGGGTATTCGCTTCCACTGCTTCCATTATGGGACTGGTGGAAAGGGATCAAAGTGAAAAATAGGAAACAGTTCTGCTAAGAACCTTGACTTTATATGCACGGATTAAATCTACTGATTGAACCCTACAGCTTGGATGCAGAACACTCAGTGAATCATGTGAAGCATAGATAACGGGATTAAGAACAATGAGTTCAAACAGTAATGATACAATAATGTTCATTTCCAAACAATCAGGCATGCTATGTAATGGTTCCAATCTAATCTATCTGCTTTTTGATTTTCATATTCACTTTTAATAATCAAAGATTACTGAGGCTGAAATTAATTTTCTTTAAAATGTTAAAGCTTTTCCAAACTTATAAGATCAAGCAGTGTTTTTAGCTGCATATTTCATTCTTTGGAAAGAATATATTTTATCCATGAAAATAGGAAAAGGTCCCTCTCTTGAAGCTATCTTAATGCATAATAAGGGTCATACACTGATTTTTTTTGTTCTCTGTATTGTTGAAAATGTGCAATAATGTTCTTTTCCTGAGTTCCTTCAAGGAGGTTCAGATAAATGGAGGTTGAAGGCTGATTATATTCCGCTTCCTTATTAAATGCTGATGCTAATACATTTAGATATATAGAATTACAGAAAATATGACTTTTTGCCCATACAGTGCAATCCAATTTTATAAAATGGTGGCGTTGTGAATAATTTTAGATTATTAATTGATATTTAGTAAAATTCAGGCTTCTGATTTCAAGTTGGTGCAATTATCTTATGAGATGGCCTGTGCGTGTATGAGTGTATGATGTTATAAAGGATTAGCTATCACTTGTGCTGGAATTATAAAATGATGGAATATCTGCTTCTCCATATAATATGGGCTTGCCTCACAATTTGATTTATTATCCATGTTCGTAAATAATGCTCTAGGAAGAAGAGGAATATAGTTTAAACTGATGTTTAGGCGGAATGGAGAGCAATCTTGAATGGAAAGATTTTCCAAAGTAAAAGTCAAGCATCTCCTTCCGTTCTCACTCGATTGCAGTCTCCATTGCTATTTCAGTTGGTTAAAAAATAGTAGAGCAAGAAACGTTCACAACTGAAGCCATTTTCAGCCTTTCAACTTGCTTATATGGAGACTAAAAGCAGAAAGATCATGAGTATGCAGAGACACATATTTAACAAAGATTTATAAGAATATTAAGCAACAGATAACTTAGAACAAACACAGAAGATATGTTCAGGCAGACCTATCCAGATATTAGTAAAAGTGGCAGTAATGCCCCATGAAAGGATAGGAAATGGTGACACACTATTCCCTTCCCTATATAGAGAAAAGGAATTGTTCCTTCAGAATCCTGATTTACACAATTTTTAAGTCACTTGGTGAGCCTTTACAGGAAGAACAGAGCAGGAGAGTGGACGAAAGGGCCCACTCATTTCAGCTCTTTCCCTGATTAAATGCAGATGCTCCGTACTTTTAATCATATTTAAGAAAAGTAGGTCCAGTGGAATTGCTGTATGGGAAACTTAAAAAGCTGGCACAATGCTTCCTCTTACTTATTTCAAGGCATTAACTCACCCTCTTAAGTCACTTACTTCTGCTTTACTATCAATGATTTTTAAATCCCTGTTCAAACACGAGACAGACGTTTAATTAACATTTTATGTACACAATGAGAAATACACGTTTGAACATTGCAAAGCCACAGAGGTTAGAAATTATAGGTTATTTAAATGTTGAAATCAGGATGGTATTTTGTGGTAACATAAGAGTGAGGTCAGTATTTGGATAAAAATGATAGCATTTATGTTTTTATTCATATGAAAGATCAAACATAACTGTTTGCAGCCTACGGTCTACCCAGTAACAACAGTTTTTTCTTCTACAAACAGAATTATGTTCATGTGCCATAAACTAATAGCAAAATCACATATACAAGGTTCACCTATGAAAACAATTAATCAGTGAATTAATTAAAGCAAAATCAAATACAAAAATGTCTCTGGACAGCAGATGCACTTAAAAATATATTATTTTTCTAATCTCTGAATTGTTTTATTCACATCATTTAACAAATAATCAGTTAAAAATATGCATCAATGAAAAGTTTTCCACACTAAAAGATAACACGATACAGGAGATAAGCCAGAAGGTAATAAGGAAGTCTTTTCTCTTATGCAATAAAATAAGTCATATAAAAGTCACAGCAAGAAAAGAAACAATGTAATTAAATCTCCATTAATTAACTACAACGTCCTTTTGAATTCAAGAGATATACTCTTCAGAAAATTAAAGAATGTATCTCTTCACATATTTGTACCCTTAGCCATTGGGTTGGGCATTCCTAGTTTAAATATGAGGGTATAATAAGAGAAATGAAAGACCTGGAGAAAAATTAGAGACAGGGAATTGCTATCAAGGGATGAAATAAATAATGATGAGCAAAAGAGGGGAAAGACTAGGAAATATGTAGGATTCATACACTTTGGGTTCTTGACATCTATTCATTTTTCTGGAAAATTTTCCTCTCTTGACCACCATCTTGCCATACTACTCCAGTCCGAATTATATCCCAATGCCCTCACTGTAGATCTGTGTCAGGTGGATCAGTGAGTTGATGTCTCTCTCGTTCACTACTCTTAGCATATAACTTGATGTAATTTATGTAGAGGAAGTGGCTGACGGTAGTTCCACTCCTGAACTTGTATCCATATTCAGTCCCTGTGATTAAAGTCCCTGGCTAAAGGCGTTCAAAGCTCTGTTGAACAGCAATGGAAACAACGCATCTTCTTGGTATGACCACTTATGTAAGCTGTCTTGTACTACTTTCCAGTGTTGTCTTCCATTAGGTTTTTGAGGAAAGTCCTTATTGTCTTGTTGACCTTGTGTAGCCCCAGATATTCACAGATCCATATGTATGGTATTGAGTCATAGGTTTTCCCGTAATCAATCCAGATGGGTCTGTCTAGACTTGATTCTTGGGAAACTGCTCTATCTAGAAATGTCTGGTGTTTGGAGCCTCTGATGTTCCCAATGTTCTTCTGAGCTGAAGTCATATATTGGCCCATATGGTTCTGTAGCTTGGTAGCTATTAATGTCTGAAGGTACTTTATATGTTGTGTGAAGGCAGGTTATTGGTCAGTAGTTGGCCATTGCTGTTACCTTGTGGGGGGTCTTTTATGATCACCCTTCTTTGTGTTAGCCTGTCTTGGTGGGAAGGAACCTGCTGCTAACTGGTACATCTGTGATGCTAGACATTCATGCCTGCTGTTTTATTCCTTAGTCAGTCAATAGGAGTAGATTGTATCTGGGCCTGGTGCTATTCACCTCTTCATGTTCTTAACTTGCTGCTGAATGTCTGCAACTGTAATAGTGACTGGTTCTTGTTCTGGAAGACTGCTGTGGTGTGGTGCAGGTCCTGCAGCCACTTCACATTGATGTTTTATGTCTTCTCTTTCTCCCATTTGTTATTCCAATACTGTTCAGTTTCTGCTAATGGTAGCTCTGTTGTTATTGAGAGTACACTTTGGATGGTTCTTTGGAGACAGGGCATTTATCTTCTTAGCCTCTGATTCTATATCTTCTTGGCCTGGTAGCCAGTGCTGTAAACCTTTGTTTATCAGTCTCAATGATTTCTGGTAGAGTTTGGCTTTGTATGTTTTAAGAAGCCTAATCTTATCCCAAATCTTTACACCTTTCTGTAATTCCACCAGTTAACTAAGCCTCTTTCTGAGTTATCTTGATTTTAACCTTTAACCTCATTTCCCAGAGGGAGTACTTATTACTGTTTTTCTTATTGTGTAGCCAGATATAGGATTACAGTGACTGTAGCATATACCAATTCATTAGTTTGAATTATCGTGATACCAGGGATTGTTGTAAGGGCTTCTAACATATTATCTACTGAGACTTGGTAATAACTCTCAGGAGTTGATTGTACCTAGATTGTGATCTTATCTTATCTCTCATTATCTGCTGTTGCCCTTTGTAAAGGAAAGAGTAATGACATTCCAGTTCCAGGGGTTGGCTACATGTCCAGTTCTTCTTCCAAGTCTTCTTGAATTTGGGATGTAATGTGTAGCTGATCGATCTCAAATTGTGAGATAGATCAGCGAAACGCTACACAATATGGAATGTGGGCATCAATAATCCAGTTAATGTCCAAGCCAGAATAACACTTCTAGTTTGTGTAAGTCATATTTTGAGATAGGCAGATGAAGCATTAGGGTTTTTTTGGCCAGGGAATCATACTGGTAAGGTAGGTACCAATTGGGATTGGAACTCCAGTCTCCCATCTCAACGATGGTTTTCTACTAAGCTATCTAGCTGCTATAAAGAGCTTTTTTATCACTGATGTAGCTATGATTCAATATACTGTTTTTTAATTAATAAACAATTGTATCCATGAGGGGGCACAATGGCTCAATGGTTAAAGAATCTGAGCTTGTCATCTGGAAAGCTGACAGCTCAGATTCAAGTCCTGAGCATTCTGCAACAAGGTGAACTCCTTGCCCCAGCTCCTAGCAGTTAGAAAGCCTGCAAATGTGTGTGGATAAATAGGTACCACTTTGATGGGAAGATAAGAGTGTTCCAGGCACCTCGGCATATACTTATGATAGCTACATCACCATGGAAATGTCTTCAGAGAACATTGGTTCCCTCTGCTAGGAAACAAAAATGAGCACTGTCCCCTACAGTAGGATACAACTAGACAGAGGAAAGCTTTACCTTTATATCCATCTGTATTTTTAAAAGTACTTGTTTTATAAAAGACTTGATTTGTTTCAATTAAAATGCTGAGACCAAAGTAGATAATAATACTTCCTCATACAAATTCCAGCAAGCAGCATCCAAATATCAAGTTATTTGCCATACTTGCAGAACCCCCTTCCCTTCTTCATTATACTTTACAAAGGTGTTAGTGGCAAGTAAAAGAAACTTCACATTACCATCGGCCTCCAAGTCAGAATCATCAATATAACAGAAAATAAATCTGTATTTTTTTTAAACAAATTTTATTAATTTTCAAAGACAATACACAAACAAACAAAACATAAAACGTAAGAACATAGAACATCTTTTAAGAAAGCAAATAAAACATCTTATTTAAGTACAGCATAGTTCCAAATTATCACATTTCCATACAAACACAATTTAATATGCATCTTATGTATTCAGCTTCATATCTTATTACTCTTTTTCCAACTTCTCACTATTTTTCCTTTTACTTCTATTCAATTTTATTCATTAAACTTATACTTTCATCTGTCTTATTTACGGTTTCATATGTTCTCATCCAACAATCTTAATTCTCAATAAACAAACATAAATAAACAAAACACGTAACATGAAAACATAAAACTTCTTTTTAGAAAGCGGCTTAACCCCGGGTTACATCTTTTTCTACAGACATAAATCAAATTCATGCTCACCTTATATACTATTTCATATCTTATTTAACATTCTATATTTTCTATATGTCTTCTCCCCTCTTTTCACTCTCTTAATTCTATTTTATTTACTTCATTTCAATTTAAATCTTTATACTTGTATCTTTTGTCCGTTCTTTTTCAATTGTCTATTTATCTTTTCTCTTTAATACAAAATTTTTCCTATAATCAGTGGTTGAAGTATGATGCCTTTCTATCTTCCCCCAATTTTAACACTTAAAATAATACATAGTTTCCATTCTGATTCTGCTTAGTACATTCTAAATAACATTTTAAAATAAAAAAACATAATAAGCTTATAATATAGTAAAAACAATGTTCCATAACAAATTAATTAATTAAACTCTATTATTGAATCTTAGATATTTTACACATAGATATTAGATATTATTAAATCTTAGATATTTTACACATTCCCTACAGTATTCTATTAACACATATACCAGTTTTCTAACTCTATTTCAAATATGAATACTACGATACAACCTTGTGTACTTTTGCAGAATCTCTTTTTAAATTGTATTTTACTCTTTGTCTCTAAAAAAAATGTTTTTTTAACTTCTTGTTTTAAGCCTTTATAACTTCTTTGACCTTTTCCCCTTTCTTTCTTGTCGAATCTAGCCTTTTTACCCCCCCCCAATCTCTCAATCTCCGCCCTTTTAGTCTCCCCTCTCAGTTGTATTCCTCTTTTCTGTTGCTTTCTAACATTATATCTATTTTTCACCTTATTTTTCCCTTTCTTGGTTGTTTTTTTAGATCTTGAATTCTCCATTTTCTTTCCCCCTTTTCCCTTTTCTTCATCAACTAAAATAGTTCGTCCATTAAAGATGGCTTCTTCTTCTTCATCCCAGCTTTCTGATTGCTGTATTTCCTGATAGGTAGAAATCGCCATTTCTAAGAAGTGAAAAACAGATCCAGAAGAGGCCTTGCCTTCTTGTTCTTCTTCTTTTAGCTTTTTAAATTCCATTTTAAATTCTTCCACAGATAATGCCATTGTAAGATATATATATTTATTTTTATTTACTTTTTTTTACACAATCCAAGTGTTTTTAGACTTTCAAAAAATAGTTTGCAAAAGTCCCAAAGTCATCAAGCAATCCAGATCAACACGAACTGTTTCATTTAGCATTTTCTTCTTTTAATACTTTCTTTTCCTGGGCTAGAGTTCAGATACACAGTTCCAAAATGATTTTTTAGAAGTCTTATTGCAGTTTAATCTCTGCTCTTATAAACTCCAAGCAGTCTCCTCCAGCAGAATTTTAATATAAATCATTTACCTTTACCTTCCCACTTATAGCAAAAAAAATTAGATTTTTAAATATCAATGTTCAGAAATCTTTAATGTCCCCTAGGCTTTAATTCTCAAAATTAGTTACCTTCTGTTGCCAAAGCGGGTGTTTTCGATTTCCATTGCTATCTCCGTAGGGAAAGAAAGTGAAGAAAAAAAACTTTCACTTTTCACTTTTATCCGCAGCTTTTTACAATCTTCTTGGGAAACAATGTATCCTTTAGAGAGCTAGATTTCCAGGGTGTTCAGATGTTACTTATTGTCCCGGTTCAGCCAAAGACTTTCACTTTCTCCACTTCCTCCTGCACAACACTTGTCCGGCTGAGAGGTTCTTTGTGGCGGCCATTGCTGACCGCCGCTCCCTTTGGGAAAGGGAGTTTAGCTGGCTGAGGGAGGGGGTTGCAATGCCCCCAGACCCCTGTCTGGATCTCCCCTGTCTTCAGTTATCCCTACACGATAGCCTCCAAATACAGCTGGATCGGAGGCACTCCAGCAGCGAGCGTGGCAGGGATTGCGCACAAATGCGAATTCCTGCCACCGCCGAAGCCTGACACACCGGAACTCATAAATCTGTATTTTTTATGATGCCATTACAATTACAATAGCAAACACAAAGGACATATTTACACATCAAATTTAAATGCCTTTTTAAAAATTAATTCTAGCTTGTAGAGTGCTAAATATGCAACAATGTAGTAAATCTGTTTTTGGTATTTCCTGGAGAAAAGGAATCAGTATTAAACTACTGCAAGTCTATGTTGCAGCAGTGGTGGGATTCAAATTTTTTTACTACTGGTTCTGTGAGCGTGGCTTGGTGGGCGTGGCAGGGGAAGGATACTGTAAAATCTCCAATCAGAGGTAGCATTTGCCAGTTCTCTGAACTACTCAAAATTTCCGCTACCAGTTCTCCAGAACTGGTCAGAACCTACTGAATACCACCTCTGTGTTGCAGACTAGAATTGGTAATTTTATTTTATTTTGTGGCCTGCTGGGAGTTTCAGGAAGTACAGCCAGTGATATTAGGATGTGGAATTTTTAAATACATTTTAAATTTTCCTATATCAGCAAAATGGAAGAATTGTGGTTCTGTATAATGTTCAATTTTGTTCAATCTGGAGAGGCAGTCAATGGGAAACTGAGGTATGTGTGAGTGTAGCAACCCACATAGTGCTCAGATTGTCCACTCTTGCTGTAGATATGAAATATCACTGGCATTCTAATATTACACTTACTACAATTTTATTATCTGGAAGCTAAAAATGTTAGACATCTGTTTACTCAAAACAGTAACAATAATGATAATTTCCAAATGCGCTGATGAGTTGTAAGGCAAATAAATGCAAACACAACACATTCACAACACATTTTTAAGCACCTTCAATAATACACCTTATATAAGAATGCTTTAGAAATGATCAGTTCACTTTATTTGGGTGCAGTGATATAAAAAAATATTACTCAAATAACATTAACTTCAGTTTTTTACAAGAGTGATGGTATTAAAGAATTAGGAACATATCATTTAGTGAGATTCAGATAAATGGAATGGAATAGAATAGAATAGCAGAGTTGGCAGGGAGATAAAGGCTAGTTTTTAGAGAGCCCATTTCCAAACATAATGTTTAGGAGTGCTGATTTTCCTTAAATGCATGCTTGTAACTACATGAAGATAATTCAGTGAAGCCATACACTAAATAAATTCAGTGAAAACTAGGAAATGAATAGAGAAACATAGAGCTATGAATACAATAATTTTATCAATCTTGATAGAAAGCTTAGACAAAGTATCCCTTGAGTTGAGTTTGACTCCGGGTGACTTCATCGCTGAGCTTGACAGGTGATTAATTTTTCCAAATTTCCAGGATCTACAAACTTGAAATTTCTTGATGATTTTTTACTCAAGTACTAATCAGGTCATATCATGCTTAGTTTTTTTCTAATTCATCCAAGTTAATTTATTATGAGAGGAAAGTATTTGTCACAAATATTGCAAATATAAGCTGTAATAGAATTTTAACCAAAAGCATAAAAATAATTTTAAACAATAGTTTTATCTTTTATCAAAGCATTGTTTTCTCTTTTTCCTAAAATATCATTACTGGGTCTGTTTGCGTACTGTGTTCAGTCACAGTTAACATAACTATGCTCTCTTGAATAAACCACAATTGGCAGGGCATATATAAAATGCTAATCTTATGGCTGTCAGAATCAACCCATAGTATCACCGATACGAATTCACAGTAGGTTTATTTCAATGGAAACTTATGTTAATTTTGTTTTACTTTAGGGATTTACAAAATATTTTATTTATTTATTTTATTTTAATTTTGCATTTCTAGACCGCCATTCTCTCCCGTACTAGATCAGAGCTAAAGTTTTTTAGCCCCAAATTCTGGCTTTCACGGGACTGAATTAGATATTTAAAAGAAAGTTAAGATACCAAGTCAATGGCCTTCCCCTGATTTATGATTTCAATTCAATTTGCAATTGAATACCAAGGAGTTTGAAATAAAAAGTGAAAAAATGATGCTTGTAAAATACCTATCAGTGCAAGGGTGTCAAACTCTTGACAACACGTTGTCACGTGACATATTGCAACTTCTTCCCCCTTCACTAAACTGGGTGGGCATGGCCAGCGCATGACACATCTGGCCCATAAATTTGACACCCCTGTATTAGTGTAAGACAATGCTGTAAAATCCATCTTTCCTGTCTAAAGTACATGCTTAACCTCATACTAAGTGCTAAGTCATATACAATTTCACAGGCATGTACAAATAGCCATGATGATGCTAAAATTATGAAATATATGTCCTTTCATATTTATATTGCAATGGTGAATGAAAGTTTGTAAGGGTTTGGGTTGCATTATTTTGATATTTGTTTCATAAGTGGCCGTGTTTTGGTGTCATGGATACCCATGTTTGCCACCTATGTTTGTCATTTACCAAAACATGTGAACAGCCAGTAAAGAAGACTTTAAAAGCCTGACTTCTAATGAATGAAAGCTTTTCTATAGAAAATGTGAATCAGTATTGAGGAAATGAGAGATTTTCATTTAAATGGTTAAATTGTAATCCTCAACTGTTAAAGATCTCTTCCCACAACTTTCTACCAAATTACATCAGTTTTCAAGATCACTGAAATGATTAATTGTATATTATTTTCTTCACACACGACATTATAAAAGAAGTAGCAGCCTTAGTACCATAGCGCTAGTTAACATAAAATCATTTTTCCTTTTACTGCCATTATCTTAGCTATAGCAAAATACTAGCAACTTCCTCTCCCTCCCCAAAATACCTCCATAAGGGTGTAGAAGTGCTGTAGATGTGTGATCAATGGGAATCACATAAGAGTTGCCAATTCTGTTTGTTATTAATGCTCTACCTTGGGGAAGCTGGCTTCTGAGGTATCTTGCAAGGAGTTTCCAGATATCTGCAAATCAAGTAAATTTTAACTGAAATTCAAGCATGCTAATGTTAGGGCCACAGTTAGTGTTAGCAGAAACATCAATAAGAAATAACAATAACTAGAATCTATTACCATGTTTGATCGTATTAAAATAATTTTATGAATTTTTATTATATTCCTCTAACTCATCCTTTATATATTACAAAGTCTAACTTCATAAATATTTATCTTATCTTTCTCTAAATATTCCCTCACATATTTCTCCTGAGATAGTATTGATATAATGGTGTTCTAACTGAGCTGTATAAAATATAATTTTGATATTCACTGCTTTATTTTCAATACATTTACTAATCAATACAAAGGTGAAAAGCAAGTTTTTCTTCTTCTTAAGGAATACTGTGCATTTTTTAAAAGGAAAGTAAGGCTGCATATTGGAAAGATACATACTTCATAGGTAATAGTAATAAGAAAAACAAGTGCCATAAGTTGTGTATGCATTTTTACTACCACCCCTCCCAAAATAAAAGGAACCAAGTACCTGATGCAGAGCCAGGTTTGGATTCTGAAGATCTATTGTGGCAAGAGATGGCATGCGAGACTCTGGAACAATTTTGTTTTCTTTCTTTAGAAATCTGGAATTCCAAACTATTTATGAAGGAAACATTTGATTTTTGTTTAGCAGTAGTTAGTCTTTACAAAATTACCAGACTTCCTAAAATGTATAATGCTACATAGGACTATGAACTGCTTTTTATTTTCATTTGACCGATTCAATTATTAATTGCTAGCCATTGATTTATAATACAGTGGACAACATGTGGCCTTCCACGATTATTGGATTGCAGTTCATATTATCATCACATCTGGTCATGCTGGCTGGGTAAGAAGATAGTTAAAGCTTAACAGAATCTGGACATTTACACTATATCTTCTAAAAGAGTTTTTTTCAAGTGCTTACTTAGAGATATTTATTTTGAATATTTTCCATTCCCTTAATTAAAAAGCTAGTATGGACTAAAATAATTCCAAACAAATGGGCAGGCTAACATCAATCACAGTCCTCCACATCTGCAGCAAAGACAGAAGGCATGTTTATTATGGACTGAACATCTGTGCACAAGCATATGCATAATAAATTTTAGAATATATCATATATGCAGTGGTCGCCAACCAGTGGGCCAGGGACCACTGGTGGTCTGCGAGAAAGTTTTGGTGGTCCGCAGAGAAATGTCACTCCCAAAGCACCCCCCAGAGCAATTAATCCAGGCTGCGTGGGAACACAGGCTTGCGTCACTTGCTTTGTAAACAACATGAGATAGTGAGGGGAGGGGGAAAAGGGTAGAGGGGGGAAACTTGCCCCACTCACCCCACGCACCTCGCCTGGCCACCACCCTGCTTCTTTCTTTTGCTTTTGGCTGCACGCAAGGAAAGTAGCAAAAGTCTTTCTTTCTCTCCCACAAACTCCACCAGAAATGACTCTTTGGGACTCTTCCTACTCCAAGAAGCTGCACCAGCACAAGTCTCACAAAGACTCATTTCTGGTGGAGTTTCTGGTGGGGCAGAGAAAGAAAGACTTCTGCTGTTTCTGCTGCTTTCCTTGCATGAAGCCAAAAGTCTCTCTCTCTCCCTCTCTCTCCCCACTGAGCACGGAGCTGGAGACGGTATCCTGCAATCCCAAATAAAGAATGATTGATGGGTAGGAAAACAGGGTGGCAAATAAACCTGCAGACCTTTTTGGGGATTTCCCTAGGATCTCTGGTCCACTGGATTTAAAATTATGAGTTTGGTGGTCCCTGAGGTCCAAAAGGTTGGCGATCCCTGATATACAGAATTTGCACGCATAGAAATGAATTGAATAAAACATTATAGAAATACAAAACGTATCAACTTATTGACTTTGTTAATGTTCCTAGTTTAGATAGAGCAGGGTAAAATTTCATCAATGTTTCTATTTTTGAATGTTCACGTTTCAGAAAAATGTAAATGACAATGATACATTCAGCTGTACATTTTAGCTTTGAACGTTATGATTATTCAATCAATTCTGAACTATAAAATGTAAAAGACTGACATCTTTTATAAACTTTTTGCTGAAAATGATTAAAAATGAACAGATGATTTAAAAGGTTTGTTTACTGGAAGGAACTATAACATGCAATATGAGATGGTGGGAGATGTATTGTTATGCTAACTGCTACAAACTGCTTACAAAGACGACCAGAAGTTTCTTCTTTGGGTATCTTTCTTTTTCTTATTCTCTTGATAGTCTTCATTTTTTCTTTCCTTTATTTATTAAATAGATTTATATGGTCACACAATGATTTTTTCCTGTTTCTATAGTTTACAAAAAATCTTTGTAAAACCTTTACTAAATAAAAATTATTCATAAGCATTCTAAAACCAAACACAAACCCTTACCATCCACACCTTTGAGTTCAGGGAGATGGCTGTAATTAAGCTCCGGAAAATGGACATCTGCTTTAGAAAACTCCCATTTTTTCTTGAGGGATTGAAGAGTATTGTTCTCTTTTGGCATCTATTACCAGGCAAATAAAATGTGAAGGTTTTGCAAAAAAAAAAAAAAAAAAGGTCTAAATTGAAACACTGTTTGCAGAGATTATATAAGCAGTAATAAATATTTATTCTATCCTATATCCTATATCAATAGCAAGCCTACTCTTTAACACCCAAATAACTTTAAGCAATATAATAGAGAGAGTGGGGCTGGGGGGCGGGGAAACCATATTTACAAATATCTGCAGAAAGAAGTGATAGCTATTGAAAATATGTTGGAATATTGGCTGGGAAAGGATGCTATGGTGAAATACCTACGTTAAATCAGCTAAATGAAGGCTACTCTCTATTAAGGAAAATTGAAAGCTTGAGTTGCATCCTATAGTAGGAGATAGACCTTCTAGGTACAATTAATGTCTCTCCCTGTTTGCATAAAATATCCTAAATATTCAAATTGTTTGTGCCTGTATCTTGATAAGCTTTCAAAGCAGATGCTAAATGAGTTATGAAACATAACAAAAATTATAATATTTTGTGTAATTTGGACAGGAACAATAATGAAGTGTGTGTGTGTATATGTATGTGTATGTGTATGTGTATGTGTATATGTGTATGTATGTATGTATGTGTATATATATATATGGCATTCAGCTTTGTTCGGGTATTTTCCCACGTCATTGTAGTTGTGCTTTTAAAATTGTAGCAACGTTTCGGCAGAATCTCATCTGCCATCATCAGGCTTCTGTATTGTGTTCGTCTGTGAGTCAGGCTTTCACAGCCGTTTCTTTTTTAAATTTGGTGCTGTCCTACGCTGTGCCAGAATGGTTTTTTCTTCATCCTGATTGGTTGGGAGTCTTGGTCTGTGTTCATTGGTCTTGGAGTTTGCTGTGTTCTGCTTGATTGGTGTTTCTAATATCTTCTGTCTGTTTTGTAGCTTTTTTTGTCTTGATTGTGAAATATCTCAGAGGTGATATTCAGCAAGTTCTGACCAGTTCTGGACAACCGGTAGTGGAAATTTTGAGTAATCCAGAGAACCAGCAAATATCACCTCTGACTGGCCCTGCCCCCATCTATTCTCTGCCCCCAAGTCCCAGCTGATTGGTTGGGTCTTCTTTGGTTCCCCTGCACAGGAGAATGGAGCTGGAAAGCAGGTTAGTGGGATAGGGAGGGCATGGAGATTTTACAGTATCCTTCCCCTGACACACCCACCAAGCCACGCCACACTATTCCCATAGAACCAGTAGTAAAAAAATTTGAATCTCACCACTGAGATAGATCGATCGATAGATCAATAGATCGATCGATATACACACATATACACATACACACACATACATATATACATTTCTTCATAATTGTTCCTGTCCAAATTACACAAAATATTATCATTTTTGTTATTTTTCATTACATATACACACACACACACACACACACACTCTTTAGAAAGACAAAAGCTTTAATTACAAATTTGTAACTGAAAAGGATTGAAGAAACTCTTCTCTTTTTTCCCCCTACAAATGTTTCATACTTTAAGAAAACATGCTTAATTTTTTTCTTTCTTTCTTATGTTTTTTTTTTCCTCTTGGTGCTGTGAATGTTTCACTATAGGTTTGCTGGAAGGATTGCTTTATTTATTTATTTATTTTATTTAAGTCACCCAGGGAACATTTTTAGCTGATGAGTATAGTAGAATATTGTAACTAAACAAAAGTATACCAAAATATCAAGGAGAGATGAAATGTTAAGAGAAAGGCCCTGCTTGCTAGGTGCACATGGAAGTGATAACTTCGCTTCTCTTGCCTCTGACCACTTTCCAATATATGTATATTTTCTAAACAGAAATGGGTAAACTGTAAAGCTCATCCTATGCTTTCCTAAATTTCCACAAGATGTGATTTCATAAATGCCAAATGTCAGGAAGGCTCAAAATTTTTGAAGAGAGCTTACCGATGCTGTTAAGTTTACATTGTATTGACCTGCTGGTGATTTTTTCCCTTGCTTGATACAAGGATTGAAATATACTTTGGTTTTTTCATCAATTCTAGAAGTAAACAGAGAATGGTCATCCTTAAATTTAAAAGCCAGATCCACGACTATATAATTGAAAAATACAATTGTCCCAGATTGATCTACAGGCAGAAGATGTTGAGACTTTGCAGAAATTAATTAGATCTACAACTGAGTCAATGTTTGCATAGAAGATTGCTAACATGAATTAATATTGAAGTTGTCATGCTATATACTGATTATAAGAGGTAATATTTGCTTATAGCTAGGTAAGAGTTTTCTCCCTCCTTCAACCTTCCTTCACTCTGTGATGTCTATTCAATTACAGGTCTTTGGTTCCACCACTGCACAATTGGGTGTTTTTTAAAAAAACTGCCTATGAGGCCTAAACATAAGAAAAAATACTGCTGGAGCAATTCTCACTTTGCATAGGAATCATCATCCTATTTTGAAATAAGTATACTGTAGTTATATACTTAGGAAATAATGTGTGAATTAGTCCTTAAGTAACATCAGATAATATGGAAAGATATATATTTTCTAAATAGAAATATCTAAAGTGTAAAGTAATCTGCAATACTGATACCAATCAGATAGTTCACTCTGATGTTGTACCTGTAATTATGGCTTGCTAATGTTGTCCCCATTGTGGGGGTCCTGTTGATGCTGGATTGTGTGGTGGAATAATTCTGTGTAATGGGAGGAATTACCATGCTTGGATTCTTCACATATTCTAGGCTATTGTTTGAATCCTTTAGATATATTGGAGTTGTATTAAATTGTCCAACACTGTTATCATACAGGAAACTCATACATGATGATCTTTCAGATTTCAGTATGTCAGCCTTAGATACTTTCATTCTGAACATCTTGGAATCTCTGAGCTTTGAATTCACATCTAAATCCTGTTACAAGACACAAACCAAGTACTATAAATGAACTGAACACAATTAAAAAATAATGTAAGTGTTATATAAAGGTCACAGAAAACTGAAATTCTGTTAACATTTGAACCATTTAAGGAGACACTAGGAGAACTACATGAGAAAAAAATATTATTTCTATCTGCAAGCAGCCACCAATCACATTCAAATCCACAGTACTGCTCAATATATATACAATTATCCTGATCTATGGAAGATTACAGAATATTTTATCTCAATGAAAGACAGAAAAAGTCACATTTAAAATAAGAATTTGACAGAGATAGCAATAAATCTGTTTTCACGTATACATTAGACAACCAACTAATACCAATCCTGGTTCTCTGATAAGTTGCCCTGCATAATATATACATAAATGTACAATTATTTCTGTGTTCAAATATTCCATCATCATTTGAATCAAACCAGACAGCCAAAATAATGAGTTTCAGCAAAAAAAATATTTAGTTTTCTGGTATTTTTTAATGACATACTTTCTTTTCTCTACTCTTGTCCTCACTTTATTTTATTTGGAAAATAGTAACTATTAATAAAATATACAGAAGTAGATAGAAGGAAAGAAATATATACTTAGTACTTCAGTGGTAGCAGCTGAACTACATTTGAAATTGAAGTTATCATGTTACAAAAATTGAGAAGCAACACCTGTCAAGAGGGGGTCTTGAAAATTGCATTTCCCTCTGCAAGCGATCCATGAATGAATGTCTATCAATGAAGTATACATCTTCTTGTCAGCAGTTTCATTTTCTTAAGCATGTCTGAATATGAACTTTCACTTTTTGAACTTATTGTTTTGTTTTTTGCTTTAAAAAATTATTAGCAGTTGAATGCTGATTTATTTCAACCCCTTGTTGGATTCTAATTGTTTATATATATATATATATTTCTTCTTTTTGTATTGTATACTTCTTGTACAAACAGAGATGAGGCCCTGAATGTTCTCTATCACACCATCAGTCAATTATTTACTTGGAGGGTGCTTTCACTGTTGTAACGGATTTTAATCAGGTTGATTTGAAAATAACTCCCCCCCCCCCCACCTTTCCATCAATATGTGAACTTTGCAACCAGAGATGGAATACATTGGTTCTTTCTTATTCCAATATCATGAATGCATTCAAAGCTATTCCCCACCCTCACTTTGGCTCTTTTGACCACCTCTCTGTGCTGCTTGACCCAACATTTAAGCCTCTATTATTTATGGGAAAAACTAATAGTGAAGCACGTGAGAGTTTGAATGGAGAGATCTATAGAAGCATTACAAGATTTGCTTTGAGTACACAGATTGGGGCATGTTTAAAGAAGCAGCTACAGTTAACCAACATATTAATGTAGAAGAGTATGCCACTACTGTGATTGCATATATTCAGAAGTACATTGAGGATGTCTCTGTCCTTAGAAACATTGTGGTGCACGGTAACGAAAAACCATGGACGAAAATGAGGTTCGCAAGATCCTGAAAGCACAGAATGCAGCTTTTAAATCCAGTGATATGCTGGTGCTCAGAACAGCCAGAGCTAATTTGAAATACACCATAAAAACAGCAAAGCAAGCGCACAGTCAGAAAGTTCAGGTCTTCTTTCAGGGCTCTACAAACACATTAGGTGTATATGGCAAGGCATTCAGGCCTTTACAGACTATAAATTGGCTCCATTGTGCTATAAGGATGACACCGTTTTTTTTAATGGTTTGAACAAATTTTTTAGGAAGATTTGAGGCATCAAATATTACCCAAGAGGAAAGCAATATCCCATCCTGATGAGAAAATGATTAGCTTTGATGTTACCTCTGACTAGAAGACATTGGGAAAGTTAACATTCATAAATCAGCAGGCCTGGATAATATACCTGGGCGTGTTCTTAGGAAGTATGCAGATGAATTGGTTTGTGTTCTTACAAATATTTTCAATTGCAGCAGGCCGTGTTCCATCATATTTTAAAACTGCCTTTATTTTACAAATGCCAAAAATGTCTTTCAATCACATTTGATGATTATCATTCAGTTGCAATTATGTCCATCATTATGAAATATTTTGGAAGGCTGATAAAGGACTTTATTGTATGCAGCTTCCTTCCAGTGTTTGACTCACTCCAAACCATTCCACTAAAGATGTTACTTCCTATGTTCTCTATCTGAGTTTGATGCACTTAGAGGAAAGAAATACTCATGCGCGAATGTTGTTTGTTGGTTTTAGTTTGGCATTTAATTTGATTATTCCTCAACATTTAGTAGATAAATTGGGTCTTTTAGGCTTCAAAACTCCTTTGTGCAACTGGATTCTTGATTTTCTCACTGATAGGCCCCAGTATGTGTGAGTTGGGACTAATAATTTTAACACCATGTTCTTGAGCACAGGTTCTCTTTACAGCTGTGTCCTAAGTCTGCTATTATTCATCCCGCTGACCCGACTGTTGTGCAAGGCTTGCTGCCAGTCATATTGTGAGGTATGCAGATGATATAACACTGGTGTGCCTTATTCAGGGTGATTATGAGGGCAATTACAGGAGGAGGTAGAGGGTTTGATGAACTGGTGTAATAAAAATAGCCTGGTTTTAAATGTAAGAAAAACAAGAGATCATTGCTGATTTCAGAAAAGGCAGGCATAGCCGCACACCTCTGTGTATTAACAATTCAACTGTGGAGGTCGTTAGTAATATCAAGTTTTTGGATGTGCAGCTGACGAGCAGCTTAGCTTAGTCACTGGACAGTGAGACACTGGTGAAGCGAATATAGCAGTGCCTATATTTTCTCCATTGTATGAGAAGAGTACATCTTCCTCCCCCTCTTCTTATCATTTTCTATAGAGGGATGACTGAAAGCATCCTGTTGTGTTGTATTACTGTGTGGCTTGGAGATATTATTGCTTTGGACAAGAAAAATGTGCAGAGTGTGATGAAGACAGCAGAAAAGATTATTGGAAGTTCACTTCCTTTTATCTAGGACATAGCATGTAAGTATTGCTTGACTAGGATCTGCAGTATTGTCTGGGACATTCCATATCCTTTCCATGACTAGTTTTGTTATTTTCTGGGAGGAGGCTCTACAGTATCCAAAGCAAATAACTAGATTCTCTAATAGCTTAATACCATATCAATCTTGTTTGTTGATTCTGAAAATGCAGCTCAACAATGAATTTGTCTTTAAAAAGCTTGGTGAAACAATAATGATCCTGCAAAATATATTAGGGCATGGAATTTTGGATAAAGATACACAAAAGGACTTTGATCCAGTTTCAGACCAAAGAAACATTCTAATGTTGGAGAACTAACTAAGTGAATTCCATCTGCAGCTCTGAACTTTAAATCTGCATATTTCTACAATACCAGGACTCTGACTGAAAGGGGAATTGGCAAATTCCTTTCTTCTACAAAGACTGAGGGAGACAAGATGGATTAATTGCCGTATTTTTCAGTCTATAAGATGCTCCGGACCATAAGACACACATTACCTTTAGAGGAGGAAAGCAAGAAAAAAACATCTACCCCTGCTTTCTGGCATCCATCCGGTATTCATCTGGCTAGCATCCTTGCAGCAAACTGCAAACAGCCCAGTCAGCTTCAGCAAATTATCACAAGTCCCAGCATGTGATTTGTCAAGGCTCTGCTCCATTGTGCCCACCACCAGTTCAACTGAGCTGAACTCTGCCACCACTGGCAGGGAACGTTGGAGCCTTCGTTGCCAAGAGCCACCTATCGCCATTGCCGCTGCTGCCTATCACTACCCATTCGCCAATGGGCTGTAGCGATCAGCAGCAAACAGGCGGCAGCAAACAGTAGTGGCGGCAGTGGCAATCCCCATCGCCTAGAACTGATCGATGGTATTCTGGGAGGCCGATCCAAATGCCAATCAGCAGCGAAGGCTCCAGCGTTTCCCAGCAGCAGTGCACCAACCCCTCTCCTCTCCCTGCAACACTTACTCTGTAAGACACACAGAATTTTCCCCACTTTTGAGAGGTGGAAAAGTGCATCTTATAGTGCGAAAAATATGGTAACTGGTATCACTTCTACTTGGACTTTGTCTGGAAGATAGACTTATTCTGGAGACTGAATCTATTATATTTAATGAAACTATTGATAAGGAATGGAATTAAGAAACAAACATGGACATTTGATCCAGGATGAACTATTTATAACTTTTGGGATGACTTGGAATAGATAACATGCCATGGGAAACCTTCTATGATTACAACAGAAGTTTGTTAAGAGAGAGTTTTGAAACTTTAATTTTGTTTTGTTATAGTACTATTATTGTTCCTGTTAACTACTTTGTCACTTTTATAGCATACAGCAGACAACGGGTCAATAATTTGCAAATAGATTTAGTAGTTTAAAAAATTTGGGATGGCCTCTTTTGCAAGTGGTGGATATTAATATAGTAGTAACGTATTAATCCGTATTCAACTAGAGGAGATAATATATGTATGTTTTTTTATGTATCTTTTTAATATTTTTGATTGTTCATGTTTTTTATTTTTGTTTTGTTTTTGTCTTCTTTTTGATTTTTTTGGGGGGGGAATTTCATACTTTGTATTTTAATCTTGTCTTGAATAAATAAAATATGTAACTAAAAAAATAAAGAAAGAAGGATTTCAGAGAACATAGCATTCAAAATAGGATGCTATGTAGTTAATGGAGAGAACAGGGTTTGTATGCAAATAGCTTAAGTAAAACTGCACAATTTCTAAAAGGAAAGCTCTTAGAATGTTACATTCTGACAGTCCCATCTCAAACAATGAAGAATAATTTTTCATAGGCACAGATTAAATTTGGCTTTAAAATCATTTTTATACATATATTCATATAAAATTGTAAAGAAGGAAAAAAATCCTGAGTTCCACAAACCTGGATTAAAAGCATTTTTCTTTCATCGCCTATATCATCTTTGTCCTTCTTATTTGTTTTTGTTTTCTTGGGTAGAGAGTGTTCTTTTTCTTTTTGAATCTTGATTTTAAATTCTTGAACAAATCTTATGTTTCACATTAAAATGAAAACATAAAAATGAAACTTTTATTTAATAAGCAAAAGCATTTACTCATCACACATTCACATTTAAAACCTTCTCTTATATTTTTTTTGTTATTCAATATTTTCAAAAAATATAAATTAAAAATATCTTTACCATGTCGGTAAGAAAAGACATTTCAATATAGTTCTGAAAATACTGGCCTTTTATTTATCATTTCTTGATGTAACGAGAAGTACAATGAGATAACAAATAAAACAGCCATTTAAACAGGTCTAAGAAAAAATATAGGACAATATATGTGACTCACGCTGAACTATGGAATCCTTGATGCTCTCTGAGCTTGTGTGTATTAATGATTGTTATCCATTCAGATAATGAAACTGCACGCAAACAACCAAGCTTAGAGAGCATAAAGGACCTCATAAAACTCTACAAAGCTATACACTTTGATGCAGACCTAGTGCTGAGTGCTCTGTACAATGGCCATCTTGGGGTTTCTCTACTATCATTCTACAGGGGTTCCTGATAACTGAGTGGATATTTGTTATCATCTTGCTTGGTGTGTTATGTTTTTGTGTTTCTGTTTAAATCTGTCTACTAAAGTTAATAATAAAGCTTATTTTTATCATGTATACATTATACTATTATTTCAACAGATGCTTGCAATCCTATGTTGCAAAGTTTTTATTTGTGGATCAAAACTGAAATAAATAAATAGACTAGAATACAAAAAAGAGATTAAAAATTACAGGTAGTCCTCAAGATACAACTGATCACTTAGCAACTATTCAGTTATTGGAGTCTCTCCCTAAAGCTACTCATTTCAAAGTTACAGTTGCTGCAGCATCCCAGTGATTATTCATCCTTACAACTGACTGCAGGGAGCCAGCTCTTCATCATCATTTGAGCTGGTGCCTGAGGGAATCGTCATATTTGGGGCAAGTGGGCCTGTGCTTACCATTTCAGGCCCTCCCATACTCAAGATGCCTGTGATCTGCTTATCAATCTGCATCTTAACAACTGCACCAGGTAGAGCAAGGGGCAGAGGTCATTAAACATGGTTATCTCTCTTAATGACCATCATGACATGTGACTATAAGAGGCAAGTTCCATTATAGCTATATCTTAAGAAACACCTGTGTGGGTTTAATATCGTCTTTTTCACTCTTGCCCAATCTCCATTTATTTTTTAATTAATGCTAGTTATAGACTCAGATCAAATACATTAAGATTTTCACACATAGATTTCCACTAAAAGCACATTCCAAGAAATCAGCAAGAACATTTTAAAAAATTATCTCTGTTCAGAGAAACTACCATACATAAACACTGAGTTTTATATTGTTCAATTGTTCATAAACTCTATGTTTATGAACACAGACTTATGTAATAAACACACATAAGTCTGAAACATAAACTCACATAAGCCAATGTGAGTTAAATAGATGTGAGAAGGGGCAGTCTCTAATGTGAATTAAGCCTCATTGGAAAGGTCACTTCCTATTACAATAAATTCTGGGTCTTATTCTGGTCAGTAATATATTACTGGCACTAACCATTTGATAGCAAATAAGGAGCAACTAGTTTGCATTTGGTACAGGAAATGGAAAGAAGTAAAATTCTTCTGCAATGAAGAATTAGCTGGGCCAGATCATGCCCTCACTTTGTTTTCCTGAATTGGACTGAGACCAAATCTGTAATCGTTTTTCTGAGATTAGAACGTAGCAGCAGAAAAAGAAGCAGATAAGAAGTGCCATTATTCCCATCCATGATTTTCACTTAGTGACACTATTTAAGTCTTTTGCAGCTCCAGAAGTCAACAATATCTAGTTCCATCTTCATATATGCTAAAAGGAGAATGTATTATATACATAGAACTTCTCAGCATTGTTTCTTTTTAACAAGTACTTTGATAAAATCAGGAAACTCACCTTTCAGCAAACCCATCTTTGCTAAAGAGGTTGCACTGCAGCAGTTCATTACAAGACGGCCTCTTTTCTGGATTAGTTTGCAGGCATTGCTGAAGTAAGATTAAAAGTTTAACTTGTTAAACACAATGGAATCAAACAAAATGATCCAAGCTCTATTAAACAAAACACAGTATCAGTACATCTAATCTACATACTTAAGAAGAATTTAGCCTGGATTTTATGAAATCCCTTTCATATTATACAGCAAACCATTTCTGAAGCGGAGGGACAGGAAAAGGTATACAATATAGTGGAAATGGAGGGGAGTAATGGCAGAAGCTAAAATGTCATAAATTCCATTGAACACTCCAGTCTTCTAAATCTAAACTAGTCTTTTGTACTTTTGTAATTAAATGAAGTAAAGCAAGCTAACATTTTACAGGATATATTCAGAGGGTAATCATACAAATCTAATCACAATATTGTCAGGAAGAAGTTCTATATCTGAAATTAGGACATCACATCACAAAATATAAAATGGATATTGAAAATAGTGCAAAACTGAGAAAATTCTAATTCCACTTGAGGCATGAAAGCTGGGTCAGACACCCTCCCTTCAGCCTAACCCACATCATAGAGAAGTTATAGAGGAAATAGAAGGAGGGAGGAATATTAGGTATGTTTGCCACCTTGAGTTATTTTTTAAAAATAATAAAAGCAGGAAATCTAATTCAATAAAACAAGTGAGCAATCACTCAAAGAGGAGGCAAAGACATTATAGCTAAGTTGTGTCAAGATATTCCAAAAGTTTTAAGCCGTCACTTGAACCAAGAATACTGGATATTCTTGGAATACTGGAAAGACTGAAAAGGTCCTCTAAAAAGTCATTCAGAATGCAGATTAACATCTGTTTTTTAAAAAAGAAAATAGAGATGTTTCTCTATTGTACAGGTAGTCCTAATCGTACAAGTATAATGGAATCTGCCCATTAAAGTTACAAATTGTTGTTAAGTGAGACAGTTAAGTGAGACTGTTTCATTCAAAGACTCCGAAAACAACCATACCAATTGTAGTCACTAACTGGGGACTACAGTAGTCACTAACTGAATGTATGGGTCATTAAGCAAATGTCCTAGCACAAGGTGCTGTGGGGATACAGAGGAGGGCTGGCACTGGATTTGTGCGAGTTGGACAGTATGCTGAAGTACAGCTCAAATGCAAGAAAACCGGGAAAGAAGCCCAGTCTGTCCTAGAATGGGAAGGCAGCACCCCAGCCCAGCCTCAGTCAGGAAGGGGAAAGCAGAGACAGGAAGGCAGAAAGCAGGCAGATCCCAGGAATGGAGCAGCCATTAAAGCCACTTCAATCTAAGGCTAAGCCTTTCTTCACACACAGCAACAGCAATCAAACTGTCCCATTGGTGATTTCCCTCTTACTGGTGACTTTCCATACCACAGAACACTTACCCAAGTCTTTGTTCAACCCCCCCCCCCCCCAACATCACCACCCCCACCACTGCCAAGGTTGCGTTTAGCCCCTCATCTCTACCACTCAGGTCCCAATCCTACTTGTCTGCAGTTGCCAGTGACTGTGGCTGATGAGGGAGCCCCCTTTCTGTTGTGTGGCCACGCTGTCCAAGGGGCTAGCAGTTCAAAAGATAGTGGGGCTGCCCAGCAGAGAGAAAGAGAGCTCCCTCTCCAGGAGAGAAATGGTGGGAGGGAAACCACTGGCAGGAGCAACTAAGGTGCTGTTTCATAATGGCACTTGGAAAAAGGCACACACTTCTGGAATGGAACCAAGCAGTCCAGAGTCACCGAGTGGCGCAATTGAAGGTGGATGGGCTCTGGTGAGGTGGAAAACAGATTCAAGGCTTGCAGCAACCTGCGGGGGGAGGGGGGGGGACGGACGACTGCAGCATCCCTGCATTTGATTGTAAGGACAAATGTAAGAATGCCACAGTGACCCTAACTTTGAAACTGGATCATAAGTAGCTTTTAAGGGGTCTGTAATATCTCTGAATGATTGCTAAACTGAGGACATCTGGCTTCTTTGGAAGGCTCTCTCAATTGTTCTTAAGTGTGTGTGTGTGTGTGTATGGATCTTTGGTTATTCAGGTTTTCTCCCGCGTAAAATTGGAAGTATCTAGGCGCCGTTTCGATGAAGTCTCATTCATCATCTTCAGGCTTGTGTCTTCAACTTTGTGCTTCTCAGAGTAATGTGAGCTTGCAGCTGCTTCTTCCTTTTAACTGCTAGTGGGGGTGTGACTTGATTGGGTGGGGGCTTGGCTGTGTTCTGATTGGGTGGGGGTGTGTTCTCATTGGTTGGGAGGCTGGCTGTGTTCTGATTGGCTGGGGGTGTGTTCTGTTCAGGTGGGGGCTTGGTTGTGCTCAGGTTAGTCTTAGTTGCAGGGGGATTTTAGCTGGTGAGCTGTGATCCTGCTGTTTGGCTTCGCCTTCGTGGTCGTGCCGCATCTTCATGGTGGGCGTCAGTTCGCTTCATGTATGGGTCGGAGGGGTTTGAAGCGGGTAGTGATGCAGCTGTGGTGCGGCTTCTGGTCTGTGGTCGTGTCAGAACAATCAGAACACAGCCAAACCCCCAACCAATGAGAACACACCCCCACCCAATCAGAACACAGCCAAGCCCCCACCCAATCAAGTCACACCCCCACTAGCAGTTAAAAGGAAGAAGCAGCTGCAAGCTCACATTACTCTGAGAAGCACAAAGCCGAAGACAGAAGCCTGAAGATGATGAATGAGACTTCATCAAAACGTCACCTAGATACTTCCAATTTTACGCGGGAGAAAACCTGTGCTCTGTGCTTCTCAGAGTGATGTGAGATTGCAGATGCTTCTTCCTTTTAACTGCTAGTGGGGGTGGGACTTGATTGGGTGGGGGCTTGGCTGTGTTCTGATTGGGTGGGGGTGTGTTCTCATTGGTAGGGGGTTTGGCTGTGTTCTGATTGGTTGGGGGGTTAGCCATGTTCTGATTGGTTGGAGGCGTGTTCTGTTCAGGTGGGGGCTTGGTTGTGCTCAGGTTAGTCTTAGTTGCTGGGGGATTTGAGTTGGTGAGCTGTGATCTTGCTGTTTGGCTTCGAGTTCGTGGTCGTGCTGCATCTTCATAGTGGGTGTCGGTTTGCTTCATGTATGGCTCGGAGGGGTTTGAAGTGGGTAGTGATGCAGCTGCAGTGCAGCTTCTGGTCCATGGTCGTGTCTCATCTTCTGAGTGGGTGTGAGTCTGTTTTCTACATGGAAGTGTGGTGGTGGCATCTTGTGTGGCTCTCATGGGTGTGGGTCTGGTGTCCTTCTTCATGTTAGGTACTCGTCTGTTCATGAGGGCGGGTTTCCAAATGGCTGGAAGGCGGGAGGTGTCATCTCGTTTGTTCATGCTGTGTGGGCATTTTCTATCTCTATGGCTTCTCTGATTATTCTGCTGTTGAAGTGTTCGGTTTTGGCGATAGTTCTGGTATTTTTAAAATCAATTTCATGTCCTGTGGCTTTGAGGTGTTGGACCAGGAAGAGGTCGTTTCTTCTTTTTGATTGAGTTCTTATGTTCTTCAATGCGTGCACTTATTCTTCTGTTAGTTTGTCCAATGTATGTGGTAGGGCAGGCAGTGCAGGGGATTTCGTATACTCCTTGGTTTTCTAATTCGATTTTGTCTTTGGGGTTTCTTAGGATGGTGGATATTTTTCTGTTTGTGCAGAATGCTGTTTTGATGTTGTGTTTTTGGAGGATCTTGCTGATTTTGTCTGTAGTGCCTTTTATATATGGGAGGAGGGCTTTGCCGTTTTCTTGTTCTCTGTCTTGGATTTTGGTTGGGGTTTCTTTTTGGATTAGGTGGGTAATCTTCTTTCTTTGGAATCCATTGGCTGTAAGTACGTTGGTGAGAGTGTGTAGTTTGGTTTTTTGGTGTTGTTCATCGGCTAAGCATTTTGTTCTGGAGATGAGTGTCTTGGCTACTGGAATTGATCTGTGCTGGGTGGTGGTGTGAGAGTGCATGTAGATAGTGGTTTGTATGTGTTTTCTTCTGGTAGATGGTGCGTCCTAGGGAGCCATTGGATCTTTTGTATACCAAGACATCTAGGAAGGGAAGTTGATTGTTGGCTTCTGTTTCCATGGTGAATTGTATTTTGGGGTGTAGGCTGTTGAGGTGTGTGAGGAAGTTGTTCAGTTTTTCTTTCCCGTGTGGCCAGATTATGAAGGTGTCATCTACGTATCTGAGCCAGAGTTTGGGTTTATGGTCGTATTTTTCTAGAGCTTGTGTTTCAAAGTGTTCCATGTAGAGGTTTGCGATGACAGGTGAGAGGGTGATCCCATGGGTGCTCCTTCTATTTGTTTGTATTTTTGTCCATTGTAGGTGAAGTATGTATTGGATAGGCAGTGGTTGATCAGATCTAGGATGTGCTTGGGGGTTGTATTTGTTTTGGATGGCTGTCAAGGCTTCTTTTATTGGCACTTGGGTGAAGAGGATATGACATCAAAGCTTACTAGTAGGTCGCTAGGTTGTAAGTTTTGTTTCTTTATGATCTCAATGAACTGGAATGAGTTTCTTACGTGTGAGTTGATGGATTCTGCATAGGGTTGTAGTTGTTTGGCGAGAAATTTGGCCAGGTTTTGTAGAGGTGAGCCTATGGAGCTGACTATTGGTCTGAGTGGGGTTCCTTCTTTGTGTATCTTGGGGAGACCATAAAGCTTGGGGCATCTGGATGATTTCTCTCTGGGTATGATTCTTTGCTGGATTTCTTCACTGATGGAGGAGGCTTTTATTTTGGATTTGGTAGTTTTTCTAGGTAGGTGGTGGGGTCTGTCTTTAGGGGTTTGTATGTGGGGTCTTGGAGTAGGTTGGTTAACTTGGTTTGGTAGTCAGATGTGTTCATAACCACTGTCGCGTTGCCCTTGTCTGCTGGTAGGATTATTATGCTGGTGTCTTCTTTCAGGTTAAGTAGTGCAGTTTGTTCTTCTTTGGATAAGTTGCTTTTGGGTGGTTTGCTAGTGCAGAGGATGTTGGTGATTTCGAGTCTGATTTTGTTAGCATCGTCAGGGTTGGTTTTGGTCAGGCTGGTTTCAACTCCGCATATGATGGTTTCTGTGGGGATGTGTTTGGGAGCGACAGCAAAGTTGAATCCTTTTGAAAGGACCTTGGTTTCAGCTTCAGTGAGGATCTTGTCTGAGATGTTGTGCACTGTTTGTTTCATGTGTGGCTGTGGGGGGGGAGTTGGTTTCTGGCGTTGTTGTAGTTTCCTGAGTTTGTTGGTATGTGTGTCTGTCTTGAGGGTGGTCTGTGTTTCGGCTCTCCAGACAGCGAGTTGTTGGTTTGTCCCAAAGTAGGGGTGAATCTTGTTGCTGAGTCTGAGGTGGAGTGTGAGGAGATCTTTGTTGATTTGGTCTAGGAGAAACCTTTTTGTGTGAAGTTCATTTCTAATTAGGGCCAGTTCTGTTCTTTTTAGGATGTGTTTGGTGGCTGCTGTGTTGGTGTGGAATTTCAATTGGAAGCTTGTGGGAATTAAATTTTGATCTCAGCAGTTGCATAAGGAATGCAAGGTCACATAAAATGGAGGCTCTTTGGACTTCAAGTTTTTCATAAGTCCTGGTCAGATTTCTTTGGAATCCATTGGCTGTAAGTACGTTGGTGAGAGTGTGTAGTTCAATGGACAAAAATACAAACAAATAGAAGGAGCACCCATGGGATCACACCCATGAGAGCCACACAAGATGCCACCACCACACTTCCATGTAGAAAACAGACTCACACCCACTCAGAAGATGAGACACGACCATGGACCAGAAGTTGCACTGCAGCTGCATCACTACCCACTTCAAACCCCTCCAAGCCATACATGAAGCAAACCGACACCCACTATGAAGATGCAGCACGACCACAAACTCGAAGCCAAACAGCAAGATCACAGCTCACCAACTCAAATCCCCCAGCAACTAAGACTAACCTGAGCACAACCAAGCCCCCACCTGAACAGAACACGCCTCCAACCAATCAGAACACGGCTAACCCCCAACCAATCAGAACACAGCCAAACCCCCTACCAATGAGAACACACCCCACCCAATCAGAACACAGCCAAGCCCCCACCCAATCAAGTCCTACCCCACTAGCAGTTAAAAGGAAGAAGCAGCTGCAATCTCACATCACTCTGAGAAGCACAGAGCCGGAGACAGAAGCCTGAAGATGATGAATGAGACTTCATCAAACGTTGCCTAGATACTTGAATCTTGCGGGAGAAAACCCGAACAACCAAAGATCCACATACAAATACCCACGAGAACCTCAGAAAACAAATTATATATATATATATATATATATATATATATATATATATATATATATATATATATATATAATTTTGCTTTTTTCCCCTGAAAAGCAAAATAGGAGGACATGTGCCTACCTACTATGATAGCTAGGAACAGTTTCTAAAGCAGTCATGTGAGTTTGGGAAAAGATCACTGATATTGAAATGATTGGTTTTCTTATCAATATTCAATTTCACAGAAACTTGAAGATTCCTAAAGGCATGATTCTGTTAATAGGAACAGACTAGAAAGATAGGAGATCTCAAAATTACCTTTGCAAATTCTATGACTGCAATGGAGAGCTTTGAGTATCGTTTTTCAAGAGGTTCTAACTCTTTGATTTCAGGCAATCTCACTCCAGCAAAGAGAGGATTTTTGTAGAATAACTCCTGGTGCTTTGGAATTAAGTTTCCTAAAATTTATAATCGTTTATATCAATAACAAGACTTTAAAAGTATAATCTTACAAAAAAAAAGGAATAACTAGCTAGCTAGCCAGACAGATAAGAACACAAAAAGGCAGGATGCATTCTTACCTAGACTTTTCATAATATGGTATAATTGGTCAATATCAGAATCTCCAGGGAAAAGGGGCTCTCCTGTAAGCATTTCAGTTACCAGGCAGCCAATGGCCCAGACATCAACAGCCCTGCAAATAAAACATACTTATGCAGAACTAGCTCTACCTTAATTGCCTATTTGTGACAATAGAAAAAGAAGTTTATTCTATTTGATTTTCTACAGAGTGTATATTAAAATAATAATAGTACTTTTAAGTTTCTACTTAAGTTACAATTCATCATATCCATTAATTTCCTTTTCCTTGTAAATGTATTTAAAAAAAGCTAAGAAAATTTTGGCCCTCTTTTCAAAATGGCTCCTGTTCACTGTGGGTTTTTTCCCCCTCTTATCAACAATCTACTGATTTCACTGCTAAAATTGGTACTTTGACAGTGCTGCTCCCTGGTTTTGAAGGGAGCACGTAAGTGTAACCATGATCTGCTTGCACTCTGATTCAAAGATTGACATACTATGGAGACTGAATTTACATTTAATTAAACCACAATTGACAAGAGGATATTAAGAAATAAACATGGATTTTTGACCCAGGACAATCTTGTTATAACTTTTTATCTATTTATATTGAATAGCTAAGATACAGCGGTAAATTTTCTATGAGTGGATTATAACAACAGCTTGTTAACATAAAGATTTGAAACTTTAATTTTGTGCTGTATTACTATTATTTTTCCAGTTAACTACTTTGTTCACTAATATAACATATAGAACACAGGTCAAAAAGTTGCTAATAGATTTAATAGTTTAAAATTTTGGGGAGAGCCTGTTTCACAAGGGGTAGGAATTGATTGTAGTAATATATCAATCAGTATTCAACTAGAGGGGATAATTGGTATATGTTATTTTTCATGCACCCTTTTTTAATGTTCAGTTTTGTGTTTTTTCTTTTCTTTTATGTCTTCTTGGATTTTTATTGAGTTTTGTATTCTAACTTTGTTTTGAATAAAATAAAAATATTTTTAAACATCTAAGACTATCTTAATATTGAATTATTCTATATTTCCTTACTTGCCATATTTGGTATCACCAACTAACAGCTCAGGAGCTCGATACCACCGTGTTGCCACATAATCTGTATAAACTTCACCAGGAGCGGCCAGCGTTCGAGCAAACCCAAAATCACAGAGTTTGATAATTCCCGAACAGGAGACCAATATGTTTTCAGGTTTAATATCCCTGTGTATGATCTAAAAAAAGGATTCATATCCATGTTAGCAAAGTCACTATAAACCCATCATGGAAAACCATCCATAGAAAACATCTACGTTCTTCAGACTAATCTAAAGAGGATAGCCTACTTCACATTCTCATTGTTTGACAAATGGAATGTGAGAAACTGTCCTGGAAAATGAATGGTCCGTGATGTTATATCTCCACACATTGAATTATTTTTTTAAAAGGATGTTTTTCTAGAAATAAAAAATACAATAAAATGTCTGTTAAAGAACTCTCTCCATTTCTATAACTGTGCAATATTGCGCTATCCCAAAAGAACATGTAAATTTTTACTCACTCTATATGAGCATACAAGTGATAAACCTGCAGAATGTTCAGAAAATATTAACACAAGCATAATAATATATCCTTGCCTTTGAAATAATAGCTTTGTATACTAACCTTGAAGCAACTATTACATCACCAATTAATGGGGAAAAACGTGATACAAACATGTCACTTCCACAAAGAATAGAAATCAAAAAAGGCAGTTTGTTTTCATTAGATAACATATAGTTTCATAGCTGTATGTAAGAAACATGAAAATACAATTATTGGAATATTATAAATTCTTACAAATGTAAATTTATTCTGAGGTATGAAGCTAGCATCTCTCTCAAACATCCTAACAAGAAAATAGACAAACAAAATCAAACAGATGCAGCAATGTACTTACATTATGACTATGACAAAATCCTACCCCTTTTATAATTTGAAATAAGTATTTTCGAACTCTGTTATAATCCAAGCCATTGGGAAACATCTCAAGATCATCAAGGATTGTGTGATCTACAAATTCAAACACCAAATACCATCGTTTTTTCTTCTTGCAGACTTCCAGCAAATTCACCAAGTTGTCATGCCTTAATTGCTATCAGGAGACATGAAGTACGTCATAAAACTACAATAGGAGACAGTGTGTTGAATGAGAACATTCACAATAATTGCCTCTTGAATAATATGTACATCATTAAGTAAACCATATAAATACTTCCAAATACCGTACTGTTCTATGCATGATTACTGAGTAACAGTACTAACGATTACTAATATTCACAAATTATTATAGTCTCATTATTTATACAATCTCTTTTCCCTATCACTGTATAAATAATTTAACTCAACAATCCATTACAACCAAAGTACACTATTTTTTTCAGAGATTAATCCATAAAGGTAGAAATTTTCTCCCATTTATTTATTCAGCAAAATCTAATCGATAGAACAAAGTTAAATATTTGTTTAATTCTATGCCCTATTTCTAGGCCATGACAATAAGGTTATACAATATAATATAAAATAATACATATTTTTAAATGATTTCATTTTCTAAATATTAGATTTCTCTAAACATTAGAACTCAGTGATAATATAGTAAAGAGAAATTACAATCTTTTTTTCTAACTAGCTAATATCTCTAGTCTACAGCAATAAAATCATATCTTAGAAATTACCTAAAGACCAAACAAAACCCAGCTTTTTAAAATTTATTCTTTTTCGTTGAATAAATGATGTATTTTCTACTAACTAGTTCTTCCTTACTCATTCTTACTGTTATGCTTGTAATTCCCTCTAATAAGACTAATTTTCTTTTCTCTAAGAACAGTTTTCTATATACCTTTTGTTTAATATTTAACATGCTGGAGCCCAATTCACACTACATATTAATCATCAAGTAGTTTGGGTTTGGGTTATAACAATTATGGTTAATAAACTAATATGGATTTTTTTGTTCTGGGAATCTAGCCAATGGAAATCAGACATATGAAATCAATCTAAAATCTAAAACTAAACATAAATAATTGTATTTGTACACATCTCTTTGGTGTTACTTTACCTCTGCCATCTCCTGTGTGTTAATTTTTTAAAATAAACGTCAAGAATAACATTATGGCAAAGACAAAAGGTATACAAAATTACATATATTTATGTGTGACAGGACACTACATATTTAGAAATATGAACTTATCAGCCATTATCTTACCTTGAGAAATTTTATTTCTCTCAGGGCAATTTTTTTAACCATTTTATCATCTTCGCTTTCCAAAAATTTTTTAATGGCAACAACTCTGCCATTCTCCTTGTTTCTGCATTTCATCACCATTCCATAACTTCCTTCTCCCACAAGTCCAAGGATCTCATATTTTTCCATCTGTATTCAAACAAATGGGTTGTTTATAGTATACAATTAATACCCAGTGTACATTAGTTAATATACATATTTAAGCAATAGACTGTATATGTCCCAGTATCAATTATTCATTCTCTTGCTCATAATATTTCAGTTTTTCATTAGGGATCGAGATATATATTACCTTCTAAGCAATTATCACAGTAAGTTTCTCAGAGTAGAGGCTTCACAGAGTACATTATATCCTTATAAGAAAAGCAGTTAATATTGTAGAGAACAGCCAAGGGTTAAATATAAAATCCTATAAGACGCCAAGAAATGCGGACAGCCTGATTTGAAATTGTATTTTGTAGCCTGTTGCTTGGTTTGGATGAAAAAGTGGGTACTGCTGAAAAATAAGAAAAATTTAGAACTAGAAGAGCACAACCTTTCTGTTACTAAAAAATATAAATGTACTTGTAATTCCTATTGAGAAGACCAGAAACCACTTCTTTATAACTTTTTCTTTTATTTCTTTTTTCTTTTTCTTTCTTTGTACTTTCCCCCCACTTATTAGTTTCATTTTCCTTATTTTCTCTTTCAAAATTGTATTGTGTATTGTGCTTATTTTTGAAAAAGTACTTATTTCAGAAAAAATATATTTAAAAGAGGAAGTAATTAACATTGTTGGCTAGGACTCAAACTTTTATGCTTAGTATTTAATAGGGAAATCAGTTATTTTAAAAGTCACTAGCAACACAAATATACTCATTTAAATAAAGTTGATTTAAAAACATACAAGGGTAATAGATATCACTAATCTTCACTTTGCAAGGAAAAAAATATTCAAGGGATGAGTTTATGAGGAAGTCATAATGGTATAATTATAGACACTTGCCAATAGGAGTTGAACATTTAATGAACTAAACTAGAATTGAAATATGTTTTAAGCTCTCTATCGAAGGGAAAAATGTTTCTACCTTGTTCACTTCAATGGGCTGATCTGAACACAATGAAATAAATGGAACAAATTATAATGTCCCATTGACTTTATTTGGTTCAGCTTCATTAGTTTTACAAATAACGTGTGTTCACAGTGCAAATATTATGTCACAGTTTGTATTTACGTTCAATATTTATATCCTTTGATAGAGACGTACGGTGAGATGGCTGGTTTGAAAATAAATAAAGATAAAACAAGGATTCTGACAAAGAATATGCTATTAAAACAAAGAGAAGAACTGGCAGACTTATAGAAAATTCAAGTTACGAACAAGGTTAAATATTTGGGGATACATTTGACGTCAAGATATATTACATTGAAAGAGAATAACTATATTAAACTTAAACAGCAGATAGCATCTGATCTGAAGAAATGGGAAAACCTACAATTGTCATTGATATGTAGAATTTCAACAATCAAGATGAATATTTTACCCAGAATTTTATATTTGTTCCAAACAATACCAATTAGGCTTGGCAAAGATTATTTTGAAGAACTAAATAAAATAATTTGGCTTTCCTAATTGGGAGTTGTACTACCAAGCTGCAAATTTAATGTGGGCTAAAGAATGGATAACATTAAGAAAGATTAGATTGTTGACATTAGAAGGACATGATTTATTACTGGGATGGCATGCTTTTCTGTGGTATAAGGGAACTAAATCGCAGGGCTATTTTAGAAGGCATTATATACAGGAGTCTTTATGGTTGAATTGGGAGAAAATTAAGAGACAATGTTATTTGAAAATCCCAGTCTGGTTATCAACTATTGAAGCTTTTTCTTATCCTATAAGAAGGAACAAACAGTTAGATATGGGGAAATATTGGATGAAAAGAGTGAACTTAAAACGATGCAAAATCTAGAAGAACAAGGTGTAAGGATGAATTGGTTTTCATATGCGCAAATACACTCAAAGTATCTTAAAGATTCTAAAACAGAGGGATTTTATGATAAATTGACTGACTTAGATAAGATTTTGACAGGTACTGATGAAAAAGTGATCAAAAAATTATATAGTTATTTGCTGGAAATTAAACAAGAGGGAGAACAAGTTAAAGAAATGATGATTGCTTGGGGGAAGAATTTTGGATATGGGATTGATTTAGAGAAATGGCAAAAATTGTGGTCTCAAAATTATAAAATGACAATGTCAACAGCATATAAAGAAAATGTGTATAAGATGTTTTACAGGTGGCATTTTCCCCCAACAAGAATAGCAAGAATGTTCAAGAATAAATCTGAAAAGTGCTGGAAATGTCATCAGATACCTGGCTCATATTACCATATGTGGTGGACTTGTGAGGACGCTAGAAAATAATGGATTAGAATTCGCATATAGTTGGAAAAAATGACAAAGAAACATATAGATTTGAAACCAGAGATTTTTTAATTGGAAATTTTACCTGACATATATAATAAAAATTTGAAGTATTTGATTGTAAATGTGTTAACAGCGGCTAGGATTGTATTTGCTAAAAATTGGAAGAGTGAGAAAATACCATCAGAGGAAGAAATTATTAAGAAAATACTGGAATGTGCTGAAATGAATAGATTGACATTTGAAATTAGAGAACAAGAAGATAAACAATTCTATGAAGTTTGGGACCTTTTCTATCAATGGCTAGATAATAAAATATAATAATAGAATATTTAGAAACTTAGGATATAATGAATATATACTTCTTTTTTTTCTTTTTCTTTGATATTATTTTTACAAAACTTTATTAAGATAGACTTGGTATGATTTTATGATTCGTTGTAAAATAAATTAAGTAACTTATAGTTATCTCGTTAACGTATGAATTAACAAAATTATAGTCAAATGATTGTTTAGTAATGATATTAGGCTATATAATTGTTGATTGATAATATGAGTTATTATGTAATATAACTACAATGGAGACTATGAAATGGATGCACAAAAAAAAGTGGTAAACCAGCCAGTACACTGTCTGTAAATTTATGAAGGAGGATGATGCTTTTATGTTTTATGTTTTATGTGTTTTTGTTTGTTGTTAAAGTCAATAAAACTTTTTTTTTCAAAAAAAAAATTTATATCCTTTGTTTAATTAAAATAATGCTGAGGAGAATTTACAATGAAAAAATTAAGGACATTAAAAAGAATCCTAAATTATAAAACAAATAGATGAGAGTCTGCAAGTTCATCATAAAGTCACACTATTACGGGGGAAAGCAAGTAAATTATGCTTCATATATCCTACAAAGATATAGGTAAAGCCTGGGTGGAAAATGTGTTAATCTGTCTGAGATCCCCTTTGTCACTTCCAACAATTCTGATTTAGTCTGACTGTACTCTTACAGGGCAGCAGTGCTTTAGAAATACAAATGTTTTACATATAATGACATAAATGTATGTCATTTCAAAGGCACTTCAAATAAAAAAATAAAAACTGAATATCAATCTGCAGCCAGCAATATATAATAAAATTATGGGATAAAAGTTAAAACTTCAGCAATATGCAATTTAAAATGTCTAGTAATGTGTGCCTTTTTATCAACCTTGAAGGGATTGCAAAAGTACAGTTTTAGATTTTTCATGGGAAGGGCGTCTCTATTATCTCCCTTAATAAAATCCCAATTACCGTTGAAAATAAGCATTATACAAACAAGATATGTATATTTGGTTTATATTTTTTATCCTACCTATTTTTTAATAAATAACTCAAGAGGGGGAGCATACCTAATACTCCTTCTTCCTATCTGCCCCACAACAATACCCTGCAATGTGAGTTGGACTAAGAGAAATTGGTCCTGAGTAACCTAGCCAGTTTTCTTGCCTATGGTGGGCTAAAGCTCATCTTTTTTTCTTTTTTTAGCCAGGTGTCTTAAATGAATCAAATTGATTCAAGCCATGGTTTTATGCCTAAGAAAGGTTTTATGTATAAGGATCACTATTATGAAAGGCTGTATGAAAAAAAAAATGTTCCTTTGAATTAGGCTTCTAGATAGTGGAATTTAAAAGGGAGGACGGTCAAAAATCTTAGCAAGATTTTTCAGCAAGATGAGGATGGAGCGCTGCAATGTGGGATTTGTCTGTTTGGAGCATTCATGAAATGGTACACATACATAAGAAGGAGGTGGCAGGCAGAGTGTTATGATGCAAGCCACATTTTGTTGATTTTAACTTCCTCCTTCCCCCACACATATATAATTGCAACTCCTGAAGAAAACTGAAAAATGACTTGGAAAAATAGTTCAATACCTGAAGAAGTAAAATTAAATTATCTGGAAGCACATTATAGTTCCTGTAGCAATGAATGCAGTACTGTAATAGGTCCAGCAGATACACAACATACAAGACCAAACTGACAAACTAGCCTCTAGTTAAAAAAAAAAAAAAGTCCATTCCTATCTTGAATCACCAATAGGAGTGCCTAAAATACCGGCCTTAGTAGGACTTCCAAAACAGCAAAGCTACTGTTGAAATCACATGCCATTTTGGTTACTGCTGCCACTTAGACTCACCACCTATGTTTAGTAATAGTGTACAATACCTATTTTCTGATCTCACCTCAGGTGGACATTCCACGTTTGACTTCAGAAATTGGATAACCGTAATATCCTAACTAAGATACCAAGCTCAAAGGATCTCATCCCACATTTTCACGTAGATATTTAAAGCGGTGAGCGCTATAAATACCTACAGGTTCATCACTCCATTAGAGCTCCGTCTCCAGCCCGCTCTTCTGGAGTCATTCTCTGACAGGACTGGGGTCTCCAGGACGAGAAAGTCAGGGAGCAATTAAGAGTACGCTGTCGGAAGGGCCCGCGAATAAATCTTACTGCAGGACTTGTTATATAGCTGTCCTTCTTCCTCTTGGTAAAACAGTAACATTATCTGAAAATAAAATCCAGATTGCACTTTTTCTGATTCTAGAATTATTTGCATTGTAGCAATGGATGAAACTCACCGAGCCTGTTCCGCTTGCAAAGTTCCCTGGCGAAGCTTGCCCGTGCCTACCACCATCACCCACTCCTCACTGCAAGGCTTCTTGGGGGAGCCACAAACCTATGGGAAGAAGAAAAAAATCCGCACAACTCGAGCTTACTCGCGGCTGCGAGAATGGAACGCAAAGGCCCAGGCAGTAACCAATGGCAACAGTCTGCTTGCTCTTGCACAACACGTAGCAGAATCAGTGGCCGATGAACGCCGCAAGAGAAGGAGGGGCAACTCCAGGCTCTGGTGGAAGAAGTATCAGTGAAGATCGTGGTCTTCTTATGCTCCTCATTCTGAGGCAGATATGCAGTCAATAATAAGGTTGAAGGATGTTTATCCAATACAAAAGCAAGTACCGTTTTCCAAGGATGGGAGGGTAGATCAATCAAAAAGAGGCGTCCCAAGGCTTGAGGAAGAAAAATTAGCTATGCGTAACAAAACCCAGGCTTCACAGTGAATGGCAAGAAACACCTTGCCCTATTTCACTCTTACCCGTTCTTTTTTACTTTGCGGCAGAGAAAATCATAGTAAATGGTGCGTAAAACTTGGGCTCAGACAAGTTGGAGAAGGGGGAGGGAATTGCCGGCGGTTTACAGGATACTCAAATATTTTTAGTGATGAAAAACAGGAAGGCAGGATCGAAGCAATTGCCCCGAGCGTGGCACTAGAACGGTTCCTCTCTTTTCCTCTTCGGAGCAGAAGCTTTTTTAAAAACAGTGCGTCGTTTCTCCAAAGGCTGCTGTTCCTCCAAGATGGAGCATCAAAATAGAAGTGAGGCTCTGAGAATTTAAATAAGGAAATCTCACTGTTTCTGAGGGTAGAAACAATCCACTATGTCTTAAACGAAATATCCAACATCTGTTTCAGTCCCTAATAGTCGTAATACAAAATCCGATTTGATCTCCTTTGAAGTGAAAAAAAAAACCCCACTTCCTTTCGTGCCAAAGCCAGAGCACTACGGCTGGCAGTTGGAATATGCTAAAGTTTCCATTTCCCCAATAATAATACATTAAAATCCCCAATAAATTACAAGAGGTTACAGCAAGGTTTATACAGAACAGCTGCAATCCACTTTGACCAGACAATTCACTTTGAGAGACAGTCTTGCCCTCTCTTGTGTATTACCACTCAACCACCATGTGGTACTGACAATCCCAGTCTTCCTAAACAGGTCTGATCTCATTCTCAGTCCCTGATTTGAATCTCCCTAAGTTGTCAGTAAGCAGAGAATACCTATATAAAACAGTTTCCTCCCCAACAACACAGTGTTAGCATCACTTATTACATCCCCTGAAATGTAAATGTGTAATGCTTTGAAGGAAAACCAGCACATATTTTTTGTTTTGTTTTCAATCATTCTTGTGTTTATATTTTTCTTTGGAATGTATAACTTTTCCATTACTTGTTCTCAGACCACTTATAAATTTGTACCTGCTGCTGTTATTATTATATCTAATGCTTTATCAGCCATTATTTTAGAGGCTAGATCAGGAGATCTGTTCTAACTATAAGCTGAGGTGTGCTTGGGTAACATTGGGAGTTACAGGCATCCTCCTTCCCTTCTGATCGCTAGCATGCTTCTACATTTTGCTCACCTTGTTCATCAGCATTTTTTACAGATGATTTCCTCCACTTTCTGTGTTTTGAGAAAAAAAAACTTTTCCAAAAGGAGAGCGGTATTTTGTTATATTTAATTTGATAACATGGGTTGTAGTAGCATTGTTCTACTTCCATCAGCATTCTAAAACAGAATCCAGAATATCCCTACTTTGTGGCATCTGCAAAATAATAATCTAGCTCAGCATCTAGTCACTGATCAAAACAAATATCTATCTAGTTCAGCAACTTTTGATAGTTTCCTTATATTTGTCAGTTTTATTCACTTCTTTTATTCCATGTATAGTAAGAAATGATTATCTAGCAGCTAGTCAATTTCAGTTCTCCAAGTCTATTGACCAAGATAATTGCAGAACTTGCCTCCCTCTTCTTTAGAACCATTTCTACCTTGATGTTTTCCCATATGTTTTGTTTTTTGCTTTTAAATAAAAATAAATGCCCCAATGGGAAATGGGAGGGGCAAGGTAGTGATGGTGGAAGGTTAATCTATTCCCACTGAGATGATTGATAAGATGTTTATCCCGCTGGATCATGGTGTATTGAAATCACAACAAAACCCAAGTGGAACTCAAGTGTTCTTCTGTATAGTGGGTAGCATACTCCCAAATCATGATACTATCATTTGGCAATGACTTGGAACAGAAGCAGTAGAGGCAGTACAAGATTGTAAACTGGCAGGTGGGAGAAGCAAATTGTATGCATTATTTTGTCCCAACTCAAGGAAGAATAGTAACGTTCTACATTAAGGCAAGAAAAAGCAAATGCACAGTGCAGTATATGTGATACCTTGCTCAGTAGTAGTAATTGTGAGAGGGATCTCGGAGTCCTAGTGGACAATCATTTAAATATGAGCCAGCAGTGTGCTGCAGCTGCCAAAAAAGCCAACACAGTTCTAAGCTGCATAAACATAGGGATAGAATCAAGATCACATGAAGTGATAATATCACTTTATAATGCCTTGGAAATGCTACACTTGGAATACTGCATCCAGTTTTGGTTACCATGATGTAAAAAAGATGTCCAGACTCTAGAAAGAGTATAGAGAAGAGCAACAATGATGATTAGGGGACTGGAGACTAAAACATATGAAGAACGGTTTCTGGAACTGGGTATGTCTAGTTTGATGAAAACAAGGACCAGGAGTGATATGATAGCAGTGTTCCAATATTTCAGGGGCTGCCACAAAGAACAGGGAGTCAAGCTATTGTCCAAAGCACCTGAGGGTAGGACAAGAACCAATGGGTGGAAACTAATCAAGGAGAGAAGTAACTTAGAAGTAAGGATAAATTTCCTGACAGTTAGAACAATTAATCAGTGGAACAACTTATCTCAGAAGTTGTACATGCTCCAACACTGGAAGTTTTTAAGAAGAGATTGGATAACCATTTGTCTGAAGTGGTATAGAGTTTCCTGCTCTAAACGGGGTTGGACTAGAAGACCTCCAAGGTCCCTTCCAACTCTGTTATTCTACTCTACTCTACTCTACTCTACTCTATTCTAGTTGTCAAGCCTGAAATTAACATATGCATAGTCATTTTATTTAGCCTTATTATATATTCCTTTTCTTTCTTTCTCCTTGCTGTTTATGGGGGGAAGGGTTTCTCCTTGCTGTTTATGGGGGGAAGGCTTTCCTAAGGTGGGAGGAATAGAGATAGAGTTATTTAGGCTAGGTGGTTTCCCCATGGGAACAAATGCTGACCCTGCTGAGACCTGGAAGTGGAAACTGATGACACCAAGCAATGTTGATTTAATTTTATTGGGGAATGTGACTTTTGTGGGTTGTTTCTAATTTCCAATATTATGTGATTTAATTCCAGGTTGTGTCAGATCCGGAATTACAACAGACTTTGCCAACTTGATGTTTTCCTAAATAAAAGAAATTGTTTTGGAAGATGGACTTTGCTCTTTTCGTTTTAAATGGATTTCATCACTTGGAAACCTGACATTATTCCGGATCTCCAAAAAAACCGTAATCCCGAACCAGATTTGTTATTCAGGATCCTGATCCCTGGCTGTTTACATGGAGCTTTGGGCAACAGCAAAGACTCAGAGAAGATGGCAGAAGGATGGGACCCAGGGGTACCAGAACATGAGTGCAAATTCTGTGCTACTGGTCCAGCAGCTGTTCTGACCTTCTCTGGTTCCAAAAGAGCAAACATGAGACAAAGAGAATAGCACAACCTTTTACTGTTTCATTTACGAATCCCGTTTCTTCACAGATAAAAGGCTGCTTGCAACTAATTAGTTCCAATAAGAAAGAACCTTGCCAAGTTTTTGCAAGGCTGCCAAGAACACCAATCAAAATTATTAAACAATAAATCAAAGAGTTTTCAAACACCAACTCAGATATTCTAATGTCCAGATATTCTAAGGCTTGAGTATCAAACTTCTTTGCCTTCTATAAAGAACTGCGGTTTCTCAGCTGACTTTTATCTTCTCAGGGAGGGGCCATTACCTTGCAGCCTTACTCTCGAGTTGCCCATGCTGCTGCAGCTGCTCTTTCCTTTGAATAGCTCGCGCACATGTGCGCTGGGCACAGGCTCCTCTTCATCACTGCTGCCAACCTCTACAATCTCCAAAGGCAGCAGCATTCCACTCCCTGATGATCCTGGCCCATCCCTGCATCACACGCAGGCCCCTCATCTAAGTCCTCACTCTCCAAGACCTCAGCCATCTGCACCTGCAGCTGGAGAACCACAACAGCAGCAGACTTCCCAACAGATTCCCCAGGAGACGATCAGAGTAACAGCAGTCATGGAGGATATTGCGCACCAGCTAGGGGGCCGCCCAAAATCCCCAGTTGAATGGTCTGGAAGCGCAGGTACGCAATGGATGGAAAGAGACTTGCTTGGCCAGGCAACCCTCCCTGACCTGCTCATCGATCAGCCATTAACTGCAGCTGGGGAGTCTCAAGCCATGATCTTAGAGTGGAGAGCAGCAACTGAACCCATAGGACCTATGGGAGACCACAATGAGCCGGCTGAATGGCAGTACCAAATGGCGATGTGCAGCCAGACCTTCGAGGATCTACCTGACCAGCTGGAGCAGCTCATCACTGGATGCGAAGGCAGAGGTCAGCAAAGGAGGCAAATGCCCACCTGGAGAGATCATGAAACACGACTTCCAGCCCATTCACTTTCAGTTTAACCCAGTTTTGGGAGAAGTATCTCCTCCCAGAAGAGGGTGATCTACCACTGCAGGAGATCTACCATATACCATTCGCCCCCGAGAGTGGAACGGAGAGGGGTAAGTAGAAGGGGAATCTGTAAAGAATCCATCAAGGAATGAGCCCCCCCCCCCAAACTTGTCTATCTTCAGCTGACCAAATCCCTCTGGGATGGGCATTTTATCCAGGCAGAGGATGGGTTTGAGAACAAGCTCAAATGAGGCCAGTCAAGCTGCAGCCCCACCTCCCTCACCACAACTAGCTCCGTGTGCGAATGCCCCAACAGCTTTTAAAACCATGTTTGATGGGACAGCAAGTAAACTTGCACTTTTCCTGACAGAGCATGGTTTTACATCGACAGGCATGGAGATGAATTCCATGATGATGCACAACTAGACCAATTCCTTGAAGACAATTTGGAGGAGGAAGCATCTGAATGGTTCATAGAGCTCAATGATGAAAGTGCTCCTGAATTAAACAACATGGATGACTTCCTAAGACAGCTCCAGTCACATTTTGAGGCAGAAGCAGAAATAAAAACTATCAGGCAGAAGGGTAGACCCAGCAAGGAACTAGTGCTTGAGTTTAGACGCCTGGCCACTAATCTCAGGCATTGGTCTCAAAGGATACTTGTGCACTATTTCCAAAAAAGCCTGGATGAGGAGTTGTTAAAAATCTGCCTTTGCCTTGGGCTGCCTGAGAATAGAATCTATGAGTGGAACCGAATGGCCATAACAATGGACAATGCACTCAGACAGCAAGACAAATCACATGACACTCAGCCTCACGCAAGGCAAAGGACATCAAACAGCAGCCCCCCCAACTTTCATGAGGTGTTTCTGTTGTGGGCAACAAGGGCATTGCGCATCGGTATGCTTAGCATCATCCCAGTACCTCAAGTGAGAGCACCCACTCCCCCTAAAGGGAAAAAGGCACTAAGAAAACCTCCTGAGAAAAACCAATTTGTGCGCCAAGCTATCAAGGTCGCTAACCCTCAACAACCAACAGGGGTGGGAATTCTGGCAACAGGATTGCCCATCATTCAAGATGCAGACAGCAAAGGAGATGACCCAATGGTAAGTGGAGCCATTCAACTTTATAAAATTGAAGGGACATTGACTGTTACTCGCACAGGCGTAGAAGGGCCCATAGATATTATTATTGCCACTGGCAGTTGGCGATGCCTTATCAATCCCAAGACCGCGCATAGCTTAGGCATAGAAACTAAACCATTAACTACCTCCATTTGATTCCAACAAGTGGATGGATCCATGATAGCAGGAAATCCAGCTACACAAGTCACAGAAAAAGTAAACCTAACTGGGAAAGAATCCAGTTCATAGTAGTCCCAAAGATGACCCAATCAGTAATCCTGGATCTCGCCTGGTTAGACAAATGGCGCCCAGGGAGGGTGGCTATAGGGGGATTAAATTAGCGCTAGGTACTAAGCCACCTCCTGAACAAGGTAACATCCAAATTGAGAGCCCAGAATTACAGGGGAGCCAGGAGGACCAGACAGTAGCATTAGCTGATCAACCCCCAGGGATTCCTGAAATCCCAATCCAGTAGAGTGATCTGGCTCAAGTCTTCAGTGAGGAGGAATGCAATGTGCTACACATTGCAACACTGACTGTGCAATAGAGTTTATAGAGGTGGCGAAATTACCAAAACCAAAATGTACTCCATGATAACTAAGGAAATGAAAAAGCTATGAGACAATATAGACAAAAATCTATCCAGAGGTTTCATCCAACCTGCAAAGTCCAGAGTGGCTGCCCCCGTGCTATTTTTTTTTTTAAGATTGGGGGTGTATTTCTGTATTGATTTTAAGGCAATTAACAGGGTGAATATTCACAACACTACCCCTTTCCGCTCATGAAAGATATGTTAGGACATATCATTAGCAAAAAGGAAAGTATTTACCAAATTAGATCTCTGAGAAGCGTATTACAGAATCCGCATCAGAGAAGGAAATGATTGCCCTTTAAGCAGTTTTCAGTTCAGAGTAATGCCATTTGGATTACAAGAAGCCCAGAGGTCTTCATGAAGCTGATAAACAAAGTCTTACATCAATATCTGTAAAGGGGTCCTGGTTTATTTGGGTGACATTCTTATTTACAACGAAACTTTAGAAGAATACATCAAGTTCATGAGAAAAGTATTAAAAAGACTGTTAGATGCAAAGCTGTATGTGAAACTATCCAAATGCGAATTCCATAAAGAGTCATTAGATTATCTTGGCTACTGCATTTCAAATCGGGATAGAAATGGATCCAGCAAAAGTGAAAGCAGCCTTGGATTGGCAACCCCCAAAGAATCGCAAACAGCAGCAACGTTTCCTGGGATTTGTGAATTTCTACTGGCAATTTATCCCCTCATTTGCGAAGATTGCATTACCAGTAAGAAAACTATTAAAAATGGGGGGGGGAGGAAGCAACCTAGCCACAACCTGGACAACCCCTTAAACGAACTCTAGAATGCCAAAACACTTTTGAATTGTTAAAAAGGCATTTCGCACAGGAACCCATTCTAAAACATCCTGACCCAGCATTGCCTTTTATAGTGAAAGCTACGCTAGCAGCATAGCAGTGGCAGCTGTTCTATTCCAGAAAAATGAAAAAGGAGATCTGCAACCTTGCGCATATATACCTCCAAAAAACTCACAGACATCTGAAAGAAGATGGGCTGTAAGGGAGAAGGAAGCTTATGCAGTTCGTTGGGCTTTGCTAACTTGGAGACAATTTTTTGACAGCAGCAACATTCCATTCAAAGTGTGTGCAGACCACAAAAACTTAGAAGCTCTAAAAACACCCAGGAAACTCCCCTAAACAAGTTAGATGGGCTCAATACTTCAAAAAATTCAATTTCCAACTGAAGTACCTCCCAGGATTGGGGGGGGGGCGAATCTACTAGCAGACATTCTGTCTAGGAAACCCCAATTTGACAGTAAGTGAGAAGTATTTCACCCAATTTTTCCACCATCCCCTCAAGAGACAGTTCAAGTAATCTCGCAAGCACAAGCTCAAACCTAAAAATTCAAAGACAAATCAGAAATGACCAAGAAAGAGGTTGCAAAATGAATTAACAGCAGATATTTGAAAACTAGCCTTGCACAAAGGATATTGTAATAATTTATAGTTTATTAATAGATTATTTTGTCAAGGTATTCCTATCTAGAAATAGCTGGTATTATATATTTACACTGACAGTGATGGATTTAGGAGCTTGTCTAACTTCACCAGTTCCGTGTTCATCGTGTTCCCTTCCTTTCCCTCTTCTTAATTTAAATTAATGTATGTTAATTTCAGAGTTAATATTTATTGTTTTAATGTTTTACATGTTGTTTTCATAAATATAAGTAGCCTATAGACGTCACTAGGCAAGAGGGGTGGCATAAAATTTAATAAAAAATAAATAAATCTGCATACTCAGGCTGTGAAACTTTCTCATCATTGTCAAATCAAAGAAAAGCAGGATAATTTTTCTTGAAACATCTCATATTTACATATTGGTCTTAAGGGCTTTCGCATACATTAGAAAAGGGAGTTGCATGAAAAAATACCAGAAATGATACATTTGTATTACTTTCCATGTGTTGTGTAACATTTGGATTTTATATTTCTAGAAGTGGACCAATAATTCTTCCTTTTCCCCTGAAAATTTTGCAAGAATTAATACAATTTGATAATATTTCAGAATTTATAGATGCCAATGTGCATGTTTGCAGATTAGTCTATTGAAATTGTAACAGGTTGCTGATATGATTTAAATACCAACTATATTTTCCTCCTTATTTCTTGGGTTAGCCACTTTGCCCGATGAAAAAATTCCAGAAACTTTTTGTATACGTGTGGGTTAGGTGGTGGGCATGGCTTGGTGGTCATGTGACAGGGTGAACGTGGCTTAGTGGTCATGTTATTGGCTGGGTGTGGCCAACTCAATATCACTTACATCGAGGCACACATCTCCTCGTCTGGCCTCTCATGACTGTGGGGATACTGCAACAGTCGTAAGTGTGAAAAATGGTTATAAGTCACTTTTTTCAGTGCCATTGTAACTTTGAATGGTCACTCCACACAACCAAAGTACCAGCAAAGGAAGGGAAAAAAACTCCAGAGAAGTTCCTGAGACAGGAAGTCTAGTCCTGCCAAGAATGTAATAAGGCTTAACGGAGAGGCAGATTCTGTAAGCAACACCAGAATGTTTCCTTCCTGCCTTCCTTACAGGATTAGGCCAGTAATTTCTTCTAACAACTGGTTCTCTGAGCTGGTTAGAATGTTAACAACCGGTTCTAGCGAATAGGTGCGAACTGGTAGAATCCCACCCCTGGATATATATGTAATATGTAATATTCGATTTTTTGATTCAGAATTCCAATTTTACTGACTGGTATAATTGTTTAATATTTAAATATGAATTGAGAGTAATTTTGATAAAGATATTGCTGAGTCTTTTGTGATTTGCATAAATGCAATATGCAAATAGATAAAATATGAAGTAGTACAAGAATGTAAGTTTGCACATAATGAATTATATTCCAGTGTTGGAACAATGGGACATTCCCACTTTCATTTCTTCTAGCAAAATAAAATTTTGCAGAAATAATATACCAGATAATACTATATTGTACTTTTTACTAGCTATTAAAATATGTAAAATAGCTATTAACCAATTCTGATCAATTGTGCTCATCTAGAGTCTTGTCAAGATCAATCTGATTAGTTTAAATATTAAGGTCATTATTTTTAAAGATGTGTTTATAAGATTCTTCTCCAAGAAGGCAAAAGTTTTCTGGACTGTTTCATTCTAATTTTAGAACAATTTTAGAAATCAGACTGGAAGGTAGCAGAAAATTTGCAAAAAAAACCCTTGGGATTCAATATTTTGTGCTTTTAATAACTGAGCCCACTTTTTCTGTTACTGTGAGTTTCCAGAACTGAATGAGGAGTTGAGTATCATACTATTTTGAAAAAAATACGTTGCATTTCATCCTAAGAGGAAAGGGAACTGAAAGTGGGTGTTTTTATAAAGGCTTCGCAATATGCAATAATCGTATTAACTCATTCTGTAGAAGCTTGTTTCCAAATATACATTACCTTGACAAAAAGACTTGCAGGGACCCTAATGCAATCTAAGTAGATGATTGACTGTGGGAGAAAGTACACAGGTGAAACTCGAAAAATTAGAATATCGTGCAAAAGTTCATTTATTTCAGTAATGCAACTTAAAAGGTGAACCTCATATATGAGATAGACTCATTATGTGCGAAGCAAGATAGTTCAAGCCGTGATTTGTCATAATTATGTTATGGCTTACAGCTCATGAAAACCCCAAATCCACAATCCCAGAAAATTAGAATATTGTGAAAAGGTTCAATATGCTAGGCTCAAAGTGTCCCACTCTAATTGGCTAATTAAGCCATAACACCTGCAAAGGGTTCCTGAGCCTTAATGGGAAATGAAGAACAATCATGGGAAAGACTGCTGACCTGATAGTTGTGCAGAAAACCATCATTGACACCCTCCATAAGGAGGGAAAGCCTCAAAAGGTAATTGCAAAAGAAGTTGGATGTTCCCAAAGTGCTGTATCAAAGCACATTAATAGAAAATTATGTGGAAAGGAAAAGTGTGGAAGAAAAAGGTGCACAAGCAGCAGGGATGACCGCAGCCTGGAAATGATTGTCAGGAAAAGGCCATTCAAAAGTGTTGGGGACTTTCACAAGGAGTGGACTGAGGCTGGAGTCAGTGCATCAAGAGCCACCACACACAGACGGATCCTGGACATGGCTTCAAATGTCGTATTCCTCTTGTCAAGGCGCTCCTGAACAACAAACGTCAGAAGCATCTGACCTGGGCTAAAGAAAAACAGAACTGGTCAATTGCTCAGTGGTCCAAAGTCCTTTTTTCTGATGAGAACAACTTTTGCATCTCATTTGGAAACCAAGGACCCAGAGTCTGGAGGAAGAATGGAGAGGCACATATTGCAAGATGCTTGAAATCCAGTGTGAAGTTTCCACAGTGTGTTGATTTGGGGAGCTATGTCATCTGCTGGTGTTGGTCCACTGTGCTTCATTAAGTCCAGGGTCAATGCAGCCGTCTACCAGGAGATTTTGGAGCTCTTCCTGCTTTCTTCCACAGATGAGCTTTATGGGGATGCTGACTTCATTTTCCAGCAGGACTTGGCACCTGCCCACACTGCCAAAAGCACCAAAACCTGGTTCATTGACCATGGGATTACTGTGCTTGATTGGCCAGCAAACTCACCTGACCTGAACCCCATAGAGAATCTATGGGGCATTGCCAAGAGAAAGACAAGAGACATGAGACCGAACAATGCAGAAGAGTTGAAGGCCGCTATTGAAGCATCCTGGTATTCCATAACATCTCAGCAGTGCCACAGGCTGATAGCTTCCATATCTGGCCGCATGAAGGCAGTAATTGCTGCAAAAGGGGCCCAAACCAAGTACTGAATACATATGCATGCTTATACTTTTCAGTCTATGTACAATCCTTGTTTTATTGATTGCATGTAATATTCTAATTTTCTGAGATTGTAGATTTGGGGTTTGATGAGCTATAAGCCATAATCATCTCAATTATGACAAATCAGGGCTTGAACTATTTTGCTTTGCATGTAATGAGTCTATCCCATATATTAGTTTCACCTTTTAAGTTGCATTATTGAAATAAATAAACTTTTGCATGATATTGTAATTTTTTGAGTTTCAGCTGTATTTAGAAATAACGTATCACCTTATTACACATGAGTATTTCAGGCCTGATGTTAAATTACTCAAGCATCTTGTCTGATTTCAGAGCATTTATATTGCCTTGAAATAACTCCTAATCATCTGGTGAGCTAATCTAGTCTCCACTCAAATATTGTTGCTGCTGTGTTATTTTAAATAAGCTTGAATATAGCTTCCTGGAAAAACTACATTTTTAATCAGAAGTTCTTCTACTCAAAAGACCAGAAATTTAATTTCATAGAAGGAGACAATGATATATATTTATTGTTTCAGAGTTTAACATCAGTACTTTGCGTATTGAAAAAGAGATGCATCATCTCCTGATGAGATGCAAATAACATATTGGTGGAAGATGTACAAGCTTGTTTGCCTAAATTCCTATTCAAACCCCGAAAATGACATATACATGGATTTATCATGTCAAAGACTAAGTGCTATGTTGGATGTAGCTTTTTATGACTGCTTTGAATATTTGCTCAGTGTGTGCAATTTGTGGTGCTATGTTCATTACATATAGATTTTGAATGATGCTCCAACTGCCAAATTTTTGCATTATCTTTGGGCATCATGACTTACAATGATAGAAATAACAATCAATAGAAGAGCATAAATTCTCTCTGCAATGTTTTTCAAAACATTTAATAGTTTTGTATATTTGTCACTGGATATGAGTTTTACATTCTTTCCATTTAATTCTGCTTCTTTTCTTACTCCATGTTCTCACTGGCAAAATACCTACTTCCTTTCCAAGTATAAAAGATTTGAATGTTCTTAAGGTATGCAGTTAAATCTAGGCAAAACCATCCATACTGTCTATTATCTAGCTTCAGGGTATGGCCCATTTTCCATTTTTTATATTGTTTTTGGCTACCCTTGAGAGTTAAGGATGGGCAGGCCAGATTAATACTGAAATGACATCACCATGAAATCCCACCTGCCTTGTGCAAAAGTTCCCTCAAACCCTATGATTCTATGTCTATCTGCAGACTAGACTAGGAGATTAAGAGCAGACCATATTTATATAATTGCCAGAAAACTAAGCTCAGTGCAAAAAACATACAAGATAAATCAGTGAAGCAAAACAAAACTCAACTACAGTGAATATATGAAGCAAATCTTATGCAATAAAAATAATAAATGTAACTCAGAGTTAAATTGTGGAGTTCTTGCTACTGAGTGTGGTTTGTTTGCAGACATTTCATTACCACATTAGCTAACATCTTCAGTGTTAGTGAATGTGAAGTTTGCTCCTTGTTTGTATATAATAGTTTTCCTTACTAGTTTTGTGGGGTTTCTCCTTGGTTGTACCTTTATTAGGCTATTGTTGACACCCAGAAAAGACCAGACAAAAAAAATCAAACAGAAAACGAAGCAGGGAGTAATATCAGACAAACAAGCAGAAAACAATACCTTAATCAAGGAACTACCAATATGAAAACCACAGGGTCACTAACCTGGCAGGGCAAGCTATTGTATGTAAACAAGGAGCAAATCATACACTGATATTACCTAGCTGGGTAATGAAATGTCTGTAAGAAAATATCCAAGCTCAGATGACATCAAACATTCCATATGCAGCTATAAAGCATAAGATATACAAATAGTCCTTAACATATAACTGTAATGAAGCCTGCCCATTAAGGACACGTGTCATAATAGCCATTAAGTGAGACAGGTTTGCTTAATGACCCGTATCCTCAGCTTTCCCTCCCTCCCCGATGAAGCTGTTAAATGAACATGTGGGTCATTGAGTGGAACATGGGTAAGGCCCCCTAAGGCCTAGTGCAGCCCACTTCCCTGGGCCCCCCTAAGGCCTCCCCCACCCCCAAGACACCCTGTGCTGCTTCCCAACCCTTGGGACACAGCAGGCCTTCCCCTGCTCCCCCCCCCCCCACCAGTGAACTGTCCTAGAGCTCTTGGGGCTTGGGGAGGTGAGAATCATATTAAGGCTGGAGAGATCTGGTGTGTGGGGGGGAAGGCCTGCAGGGATCTGGTGGAGAAGGAAAATTTTGCTAGGACCTAATGGGGGAACGAAAGGCCAACTGGAACCCGGTGTTAGAAAAAAGACCTGTGAGTACTGTGAGGAGGCAACTAAGCAAGAAGGGAGGCACTTGGCCATAAGGGCAAATGACTGTGGAAGGCTGCAGCAGCCTTAATGTTAGGACTGAGTTATAAGTAGTGCATGAGAGTCCATTGTAACTTTGAATAGCTGTTAAGCACCCAATCATAAATTGAGGACTATTTGTAATTAATTTCATGGACATTGGGAAATATAATCATTCGAATGCTCATTGAACAGATTTTTAGTTTTCCTTGGCAAAGATGTAACTACTGAAATAATTATCTCTTATCTCAAGAAACAATTTTGCATGTACATAATCAAAGGTTTCATCAGGACTCAAACATATACTGAAATACCTCAAGAATCAAAGAACTGCTTTATCTACTCTTCTTCTGAGTAGAAAAATGTCATTTACCAGCCAATAAAAACTCAAAAGAACTTCAAGGCCCAAATGACCAAGATCAAATTATCATCTTTTCAACACATTATGAGAAGATCTAGCTCTCTTGATAATTTTACAATGTTGGCAAAGACATGATGATGATCAGTTCAAGACGGATGGATTCAATTACAGCAGCAAATGCACCTTTAGAAGACCTAAAGAACCAGGCTGGAAATAGATTAGCTTGGGAAAAATCCATGTATGTGATCACTAAGTATTGACACAAACTAGATGGCACATAATCAAAAGCACATACAAACTAATCGTATGAAGTAACCATAGCAATACAGAAATGAGAACTCACTAGCACAAGTGATATAAACTGTAGAATCATTAAGTGACCACTTTGTATCTGCTTTGTGTTTTAAATCAAGGTTCGGCTATTAAATTATAAGCAACAATGAGTTATTAAAATAAAATAGAAATATTGTAACATTTTCATTGAATACAGACATTTCTGCAATCAACAGGAATTTAGAGATTGTCCGTGTTGACAACCAGTTGAATGAGATGTCCATGTGAAGGGGTCTCATGGTTATTGTCTCAGTGTCCTTGTGATTACAAGATCACAAGCTGAGCATTTGACAACTGGCTTGGATTTATGATGGTTGCAGATCCCACATTCATGCAATCGCCATTTATTGTATTCACTGCCAGTTTCTGACACAATTAATGGAGAAGTCAGAGGAGATTGCACATAGAGATTTTGGGATGTTACAACTGCTGTAGCCATTAGGATTTATCTAACAACCATAGCTTAGACTGCTGCAACTGCCACTATAAGTAAGGCACAGTCATATGATGTCATATTTTAAGACTGTTGCTTAGCAATAGAGCACCCAGTCCCAGTTACCATTGCTAAGCTAAGACTACTTGTATCACAGTTCAGTAGGAAATGATGAGGAGGCAGTTTTGTACATCATCATCAAAGCAGGATTACCGGTCAGAAAGTTGCCAAACTAAAATACTAAATCACATTGAGAGAGAATTCTGGACCATTTGTAAATGCTGCAGACATCAGTAGTTTATTAGTATGTTTAGTCAAAACACATTCAAAAATGGAAATATTTAAAAAGTAAATATTTTCTACCTGCAACAATTAAACTAGGTTCTACTAGCATATAATGCTCAACACATTACAGCAATAAAGATGGTAGTCCATTGTTTGCATACTTATTAAAGCCAAAAGATGATTAAAGCACATTTGTTGACATAGGACTGTAACAATAGCAATATTACCTATATCAACAAATCAGCAATAAAATAGATCAAAGAGATCTGTTCGTTTCTTCTAGAGGTACATTTATTGAAAACAGGAACAAGAACACTATGTTTCCATTATAAAGTAGGTGAACAATCACCATGTAAACGTCTGTGTATGCTTCCAATATTATTAGTTCATGGCATTTAAAGAAGCGAACTTGAAAGCTCAATGGCTCGGTAGTTCCTCTAATTGTAATTACAATTTTTTTATTATTATTCCATTAGTGCTGTTTGCCTTAACAGTTTTACAGAAGGTGGTAGGACAATATTATAGCACTAAAAAGCCAAATATAAATACTGAAACACTGGTACGCAACTGCTTCTTGAGAAAAGCAATTTAAAAAATGGGTTCCAATTCAATATGATTCATGGAGAAGCATTCAAGTACTACATATCCAGGTATCATCTGAAAATGAAACAACTCAACACAACCCCCTCCCCCCACATAAACATGGCAATAGAGAAATGTACCCCAGAAAGTGTATGAAAATAGTGCAAGACTTACCATCAAACATGGAAAATCTCAATTTGGGGAATAAAAAACAATAAACTTACTCCACACCTCAACGTACAGGCAAATTTTCCACATTTTGGGGAAACAACAAATGGTTAGTTTCACCAAATACTTCTTGAGTTACATGCTTTTGTTACGTCATAGCATGAGGTCTTCCATGTTTAGGGCAGTTCTGAACGGTCACAAGCTTTTGTCTCCCCTCTTCAAGAGTAAGCCTGAATGAGGATTTGTGGAAACGGTCTAGCTTGAAGCTGGGGAGTACTGTTCGCTACATCTGCAGTTTTATGGAATGTACTATCTATGCAAACAGGAACTGGAAACAGCAAACTTCTCACCCAAACACAAGATGCTCCACCAAGTCCAAATACATAAAAAGAGATCTTCCCTCTATGTACAAATCTGAGCCTTGTAGGCAAAGTCACTTCAAAGTTTGTGCAAAATGGGTGATAGTTCCCTGTTCTATGAAAATTGCAGTATCCTTGAGTGTAACAAGTTGTATGTTAAATATCTTATCTGGAGTACACTTAAAACAACCCCCCCCCCCTTGATTAACTTTGGACTTATCTATGCAAAAGGAATACTCAATTCCATAACCAACTTTCCATTTTTAAAAAGCATCTACCACTTAATACCTCCTTTGTTCAAAGGCTTCAAAAACTTAACTATAGAGCTAGGCAAGTAATATTCCAGTAGCCTTTACTGATTTAAAGATACTGCAATTTTATACAATGATTTTATAAACATTTTTACAGCTGTTAAAGTTTTGCAGCACAGCCATTCATACACTATACTGTACAAAATCACCAGCAAGACTGGAATGATGTATTTAATAGAAGGCACCATTCATGCTTATTACATTACCAGAGACCTCGATACAGTAAAGACAATTTTTCATTGTACACTGCTTACAGGAAGGGAAAAGGTAAGAGGAGTGTGTTGAGCAATCAACCATCCCCATCTACAGAGAGGCAGAAAGCTCGTAAGACTCTTTAAACAGAAAAAAACTTTTTTTTCTATTCAGAACTATGATTTTTGAAGTTTTACATTTGTGTTTACAGCTAAATGGTTTCCTTCTGGAACATATTTTTAGTCTTGTTAAGGTTTATGTGTACATATATTGGTCACAGCAAGCAGAGCAGATGCCCGCATCGTTTCACAAGCTATTATTTTTCCTTGCTGTTTTCAGCAGATGTTAATGTAAAATGAAGCAGGTACCCATTAGTGCGTTTAAAGTTCACAAAACATGAGTTGTTTGGAATCAAGAGTTCTAACAGAAAAAAAAAGGGAGGGGGCAAGCTTTTCCAATTCAAAGATTGCACTATTTGCATTTCCAACAGTAACACTTAAACAAAACGTGCAGCACAAGGATTTTAACACACCGGAAAGACCTAACATCAATTAGGCATACCCTTTTTGTCCTTTGTTGTTGCTGCAGAAAGTTTAAATGATCATTTCTCAGTTCCTAATTCCCAAATCTAATGTATAAATTAATATTATGATTTCATCATGAAATTAGGAAAAGAATGTCCACAATTTACCTGGTGATCAAAAGATGTTTTACACATCAAGGAAATGATTAAAAAAAGGTTGTTACATTCCAAAGCCAGAAAATTAACAAAAATGCAAACATGACAAATAACGTATCACTTTCAAGACTGCCTGCCAACAATGAATCTTCAGCGACGTTGACCTGTGAACCGGCCTTCCATCTGCCCTGTTCCTCTTCCAGACCCAAGCTTCTGGGCCATGGCCCCTCTCAGAGGTGGCCCTCTGCCTTCACGGTCTCGCATCATTCCACCACCCACCATGCCACGTGAACCCCCAGGGCCTCTGTCACTGCGTCGAATATCCTTGCGATCATCACCACCACCTCGAATTTCTCTTTCACGAGCAGCTCTGGTCTTTTTTTCTTCTACGTTCAAACGCACCTCACCACGGAACATTATAGGCTTTTAAATGAAGAGGAAGGGAAGAATGGTAATACCAAAAGCTTAGTTAGTTGAATATCCAAAAGACACAGGCCAATAATAGTTTACATGAAAAACATATTCTAGTTCAAAATTTATCAATGCCATATTCAGCTAAACTTCAAATAATGGGTCTAGGACAGGGGTCTGCAACCTTAAACAAACAAAGAGCCACTTGGGCCCGTTTCCCACAGAAAACAAAACACTGGAAGCCACAAAACCTGGGTGGGCATGGCCAACTTGATGTTACTTACTCCCACCCAGTCACATGACATACACCCTGCTACGTCTATCCATATTTTGTGGCTCCCCATATTTTCTATGGGAAATAGGTATCTCCCTCTCTCTCTCCCTCCCTCCCATCTCTCTTTCTCCCTCTGTTAATTTCCCCCCTCTCATCTCCTATTTTCTCTATCTCCCTCACCCTCCTTCCCTCTCACCTTTCTCTTTCTCTCATCTGTCTTTCTCTTTTTCTCTCTATCTCTTACTCTCTTTCATCTCTTTTTCTTTTTCTCTTTCTCTATCTCCCCCCCTCTCCCTCTCATCCCCTTCTCCCTCATCTCTCTTTCTCTGTCTCTTTCTCTCTTTCTTTCTCTTTCTCTCTCTCTCTGTCTCTCTCTCTCTCTCTTTCTTTCTTTCTTTCTTTCTTTCTTTCTCCCTCCCTCCCACTCCGCACCTCCACTTCCCAACCTCCACACCCAAGGAATAACTGTAATGAAATTCTTTCCCTGGAAAGATACAAAAATAAACCTTGCATTGTAAAAGGAGTGACTGTCAGGTTGTTACATCACAGCACCATGAGATTGCCACTTTAGATCACTGCACACACTTCAGAGAAGTATCATCCCAAGCAGCGGCACAATCGAACAGGCACACATACACATCCTGCAACTCGATCCAATGTGGCTGGGCACCCCGGAGATGCTTGGCAGGCAAAGTATGGGACGAAACTCCCCCCCTCCCCCCCGCAATCACCAAGGCAGTGTCCACTGAATCCTTGCAAAACTGGGCAAGGTGGAGAGACGAGAGTACACAGAGCCAAATCAAGCTGTATGTCTCTCTCCGTGTCCCCCTCTTGCTGTTTGACTGGCAGGAAACGGCGGGTGGCTACTTTCGGCTTTGTTGGTGCTGAATGCACGACCTGCTCTCTGCCCCGAGAGTTGCCAGGGGGAGTGGGGCAGGGTCGCATTGTGTTGTAATGGGCTCATGGAGGAGGGGATCCAATCTCCCCCATTGTGAAGCATGCTTTCGCTGTGCTGCACAAGGCACTGCGACAGTAGCGGGCAGGTCATGGAGGGTTTATTGGATCTTCCCCCTGCCCCACGCCAAAGGAAAGCCATTTGGGCTTTTCTTTACCTCCTACCCTTCCCCCTGCTCTCTTCCCTCCACTCAATCCTACTTTGGGACAGAGGAGCGCACCCTGGAAACGCGTGGTAGGGTAACGTCGGAGCATGTCTTCTGATCCTCCACATTCCTCCAGGCCCTGACACCTCTGCTGCTCACCCCCCCATGGCCCCAGCCATCGCTTCCCGGGGAAGGCACAGGAAAAGAAAACGAGCAGAAACATAGCTCTCACTGGGGCGAGAGAGCCGATAAACTGCCGCGACAGGGCAACAGCTCTTTCATCCCTCTGCCATGACAAGGTAACAGGGAGCCACAGCAGAGGGTCTAAAGACCCACATGCGGCTCCACAGCCACAGGTTGCTGACCCCTGGTCTAGGAAAACATTCTCTCCAGCCTGCAATTAATTATTTCCCGAGAATACATATTTCACTACTTTTTCTTCATCTAGAGAAATCTATAATAGAAGACCAATATAGGACTTGTAAACAAATTTCAGAACTGATTCAAACTAAATTCACCCTGGTAATCACCATCCAGTGACTTTTATCAAATTACTTACTTTGGCCAATAAAATTTTCTGAACTGGTTCAGAGTCATCAAACACCACAAAGCCAAAATTTGGAAGTTTTCCTCCAACACCTTTTGTATTAATACGAAGTTCCACAACGTTCCCAAAACCTGTAAAAGTATAATGCAGGTGGTTAGGAAAAATGCATTGCATGAATTAAACAGAAATGACATGTTGCTTATAGAAGCAGTTTAATATTTGAATTATAACAGGGCTTAAAAATCTAAAAATATGGAGTTTTCTCTCTACTGGGCTTCATAGCAAAGTAAAAGAGAAATTACTTACTCATAAAGAACTCTTTCAGTTCATTTTCATCAATGTCATGCGGCAGATTACCAACAAAGAGCTGGTGACTATCTGGATATCGAATTATTCGACGACTATCTGATTCATTTTGATCCATATCCCCCCGGCCTATAGTAATTAAAACATAAAAAATTAATGTAAAAATCATATCTTTTAACAAGTATACAAAATTGTAATTTTATATTGGTATTTCAATCACACAATCCTTGTTTTGGACTCAAATATGTTTTACAAAAACTTTTGACAATCTCAAAAGACAATAATGAAGATAAAATTTTACTGATTTCCTAATAAATTTAAATTTATCCAAGACAACTGTTTCACCAGCAATAAGCACCTATATTAGCATAGATTAACTCCAAAATTAACATCAGACCAAGCATCAAGTAAACAATATCCCAATCAAGAAACTGCCAAAGAAGCCAACAGTAAACAGCTTAATCAAAAAATCTCTTAAGACCATCCCCACCAACACTAATAGGGCATGCCACTGGAATATAAATTGACAGCAAACTCCAATCCTTACTAGTACTGATGATGTTACCTAGTTTGGGTAATGAAAAGTCTGCAAGAAAATAAGCAAGCTCAGAGCACCAAGGGCCCCTTATTTCTGAGCTACAAATATCTCCTTTATTGATATTCAAAACCATTCAGAGTATTGCCAAAGAATTCTATAAGCTTCTTTTTGTTCTACTTAGTAATTGTATCAAACTTATAGATAGAATTAGCCCTGAAGTTACAAGAAATAAAATGCCACACAAGAGAAAAAAATCAGGAAAACATTGGAAGAGGACTGCTCTTATTTTCTTTTTGGTAGCAGAACACTACACATGCCCATTCAAAGTAAGAGTTTATTACCAGACACAACATATGTGGCTAAATATTTTTGGTTGCAAAGAAACTTATGGGTGGATATGGAAATATCTGGCTTTGTAGCTTCCAAGAACAATTACTAGTAGAATAGAAAAAAATATTTTTAGTTCTGGAGAGCTACTGCCTGTAAGCGTGATGAGAAGGACCAATAGCCAAATCAGGAGACAAGATTTTGTGTGTATCTGCTTCGAACCCTATTGGCCATGATTCAAATAGCTACTCTAGCAGCACCCAAAACGGTCAGCCTTTAAAAAGTTTAGCATCATTTATTCAAAACTGATTTATTTGCTTAAATACATTGTTAGTCTATTAAAGTTAAATAGGAAGTATAATTTAATACAACGATATGGATAATACAAATGAAAATATGTTTCCCCAATTTCTATTTTTACAGGAACTTATAGTTCTTATAACTGCAAACTTAAAATTAAACATCTGTGCAATGATTTCTAATTTTTGGAGGGCAGAATGGTTTTCACTGGAAGTAGGTTAGGGAGGGTAGACTTTCATAATTATTGTCCCTTTTATAACTGTCACTGCCAGAATTATGTAAAATCCAAAACAAAAATATTATATTTTTAACAGTAAAAGTTGTTGAACTCAGCTTGGAATATTTTTTATAAAAATATTTTATACATATTCTGTAAAAACTATGTTCAGGGTAAAAAATTTAATAGACTCTTACTCATTTTTTTATCAAGTTTTTTTTAAACGGCTGAGCACCTTCGCTGCCTTCTCCGTAGTCCTATTGATTCACGCAGCAGACTAATCCCTAAAATCACTGGCCGAAGACAAGAAGATCTGTGAGAAGACAGATCTGGATCCCTAATATCGCTAAGTGAAGATCTGAAGTAACAAGAGAAGAGTAACCTTCTGCCAAAAGACCTTCATCTACACTTTCAGCCTAATATATGCCTTCTTTATATACCCCCCAGGAACCATCCAAACCAAATCTTCTCCTCTTTCTGCCCTACACTCCCATTATTCTTGCCCTATTTTTTCCTCGACATCTTTTTTTAATTAATTAACTGATCTTAACTAATTGATTAATTAATTTTACAATTTATCATTAGTGATTATGTATTATTAGTGACTAATGGTTGTTTAGCTTGATTGCTTTGAATATTAGTATTAGAATATTTAGTGTAAATTAGTGATTAGTGCAATTAATTGATTAGTGTGTTTAGTGATTAGTGTAGTTAATTATTAGGGTGATTATTGATTAGTTAAATTAATTGACTAGTGTGATTAGTATAATTGACTGTTTGGTGTGATATTGCTTTATTGATTATCATAATAGCTTGTTTGATTGAACAACCCAATCAACAAACCATCTCAACAAACCCACCATGCCAGGAAAACAATCCAATGTCAAACCACAATCTAAAAAAAAAGACATCCCTACTGAAAAACCACAAGACTCCTGCTTTTACCTTATATGTAAAGAAACTTTAAAGGAGAATGAAGATTACATCAAATATTCTCTTTGTGACAACTATGCTCACCATAATTGCTTAGAATTACCCAAGCAAATGGCTCTATTCCTAAAATCATCCGCCAATGTTTTTCCATATTTCTGCCCACCGTGCAGACCCAATCTAGACAATACATTGCTCTGTTCGAAAGAGTTGATACCATAGAAACACCATTGTAGCATCCCTGGACACTATACAAGCAAGATTAACAAACCTTGGGGAAAAAAGACACAACACAAAGAAATGAACATCAAACAACTACAAACCATATCTCTACCCAACAACTGCAACCAAAACTCAATCCACAAAAAAACCCACAAATGCTACAAATATTGATCTCCATCTCATCAAAGAAGCTGTTGAGTGTGATCCGAAACGACCAAATGCCATCTTATTTGGTTTAGAGGTCAACGACAATGATGACATCTCTAATGTCTGCAACATCATCAAAGACTATCAAGTGTCAACCATCTCCCCTGATAAAATACTTGATATTTCCTGCGTCGGTCCAGAGCTCAAAAACAAAGACGGCTCAATAGCCCCACGCCTCTGCTGGGTCGTTTGCAAAAATGAATCAAACAAACGTAAATTCATTTTTTCAATAAATTCACTCGCAAACAGTAACAACAACCATAAGAACCTCATTTTCACCCTGATCTAAACTTACAGCAACGTATACTGTCCTGTGAACTATACTCTGAGCTCAAAAGATTACATGAATTAGGTAATACTAATCTATACATTGACTACTGCACAGATTGTATCAAAAGCAAGAGCTACAACCTATGTGCCAATAACTACCACCCAAACATCCAACACTAGGGATGCACACCCCCTTACTTCCTCCAGACCAACTACTTCATATCTTAAAGGCAAACTACTCAATGCAAGAAGCCTTGCAAATAAAATGCATGAATTCCTCATCTTACTAAGCACAGCCACATTCAACATTATATTTGTCTATGAAATGTGGTTGAATGCATCTTTCCCAGACTTCATTACCACTGTAGGAGAATATCATGTTTATCGGTCTGATTGCAAAATCTGTAGAGGAGGTAGAGTTGCTATATTCTATAAAAAGTCTACAAACTACAAACTAACTGCCATGATCTACTACATATTGACTTTACTGAAGATAATGTAGAAAATGCACTATGTAACCTAAAACCATTCTTATCTATTGGCCCTGATGGCTTACTACCAACCTGCTTCAATCAAGCACCTGTATACTGTACAAGTCAAAAAAAGGGCTGTGAAAATATTTATAGACCACTCACATCCCAGACATAAACTGTTTCAACTCCTTCCCTCAAAATGATGCCACAGAGCACTGCACAGCAGAACAACTAGACACAAGAACAGTTTTTTCCTGAAAGCCATCACTCTGCTAAACAAATAATTCCCTCAACACTGTTCAACTATTACAAAGTTTGCACTACTATTACTGTTAATCTTCTCATCACTCCTTATCACCCATCCCCTCCCACTTGACTGTATCACTGTAACTTTGTTGCTTGTATCCTTATGACTGTTTTGACTGTTATTATGACTATATAATAACAGATAATTATGACTATATTGACTGTTTCCTAGTATGATTTGATTGCTTATTGTACTCTGTGACTATCATTAAGTGTACCTTATGATTCTTGACGAATGCATCTTTTCTGTTATGTATACTGAGAGTATTTGAATCAAGACAAATTCCTTGTGTATCCAAACACACTTGACCAATAAAGAATTCTATTCTATTCTGTTCTGTTTTGTTCTAATGTGCAAACTTCTTTAAAAAGCTCTCCACTGCCCTAACAGAACCACTAAGCATAATATATGAGATATCATTCAGAACCAGCTCCTTAACAAACCTACGGTCTTTAGCAATGGTCATCCCTATCTTAAAAAAAGGTGAGCCCTGCCCGATTGAAAATTACAGACCAATCTCATTGTTTTCTATCACATGCAAAGTTATGGAATCAATTATTAATTAATGCATGACCTTCCACCTAGAGTCAAACAACCTATTCTCCAACAAATAATTTGGTTTCAGAAAAAAACTGTCTTGCAATTTGCAACTTCTACACTGCAAAAACATATGGACTACATTATTTGACCAGGGCAAAGCAATAGATGTAATTTACATAGACTTCTGCAAAGACTTTGACTCAGTGGTATATGACAAATTACTATTAAAATTAAAATCTTACAGCATTTCCGGATCCTTTCATAAGTGGATTACTGCCTTCCTGTCAAACAGGCAACAAATACTAAAAATAGGAAATGCCCTATCAAGCCCTGAACCAGTTAACAGCGGTGTCCCCCAAGGGAGCGTTCTAGGACCCACACTCTTTACACTCTATATAAATGACCTTTGTGATCACCTTATAAGTAACTGCGTCCTCTTCGCTGATGATGTAAAACTATTCAACACTACCAACAATGGTATTGTGCTTCAAAGTGATCTTGATTTTGTATCTGAATGGTCAAACAGTTAGCAACTCCAAATCTCAACCAACAAATGCTCTATCCTATACATTGCTTAAAAAAATCAATACACCAAATACAAGCTAGGCAGATATGACCTCGTTGACGACCCTCACTCCGTCAAAGACCTTGGAGTTCTCATATCGAACGACCTAAGCACCAAAGCCCACTGCAACAACATTGCAAAAAAGCCTTTAAGAGTTGTAAATCTGATCTTACAAAGCTTCTCCTCTGGTAATACCGATTTGCAAACTAGGGTAATCAAAACTTTTGCTAGACCAATACTTGAATACAGCTCTGCTGTCTGGAATTTGCACTGTATGTCAGACATAAATACAATGGAGTGTATTGAGAAGTATTTTTTGAGAAGTATTTTACAAGAAGAGTACTACACTCCTCTGTTCGCAACAGAATACCCTATACCAGGGGTGTGCAACCTTTCACCTTCCCTGGGCCACATTAGAAGATGAAAATTTGGTTTGGGCCGCACATAAAATAAAATAACAGTAATGATACCTGATCATCTAAAAAACCATAGAAAACATAGTTAACATATTAAATTTATTTGGAAATGAAGTTAGTGAGATGTTTTTATTATTTATTATTAATTATTTATTAAAAATTATTGTTTATCATGGTTTTTTTATCAGTTTTTTTATCACGGTTTATTTTCCGGCCAGATTTTGCGGGGGGGGGCTCACCGGCTCGCGCCTACCTCTCCTCCTGCAAATGGCCCGACTGGATGAGGCAGGACTGGAAGGCAGAAGCAGCAGCGGCGGCGGGGCAGAAGCCTTCCCCGCCACCGCTTCTGCCTCCGCCGCTTCTGCCCCGCCACGGGGCAGTGGTGGCGAGGCAGAAGCAGCAGCGGTGGCGGAGCGGCGGCGGGGTAGCATCGGTGGCGGGGGCAGAAGCGGCGGCGACGGTGGGGGCAGAAGCAGCGGTGGGGGCAGCGGCGGTGGGGGCAGCGGCGGTGGGGGCAGAAGCGGCAGCGGCGGCAGAAATGGCAGCGGTGGCAGGGGCAGGAGGTGGCGTTCTGAGGGCGCCTTGGCCTGGCGCTCGCCTCGCCCCACCTTGCGCCTGCCTCTCCTCCTCCTCGCTGGCTCTGGCACGAAGGTTGGGGTGGGCACTGGGCCGCATTACGAGGCGACCTGGGCTGCATGCGGCCCGCAGGCCGCTGGTTGGACAAGCCTGCCCTATACCAATGATAGAATTGAATTGGAATGGAATGAGTGGTTTAATTACATATATTTATAATCACTTTTTAAGAAGATAGTGTGTATTTTAAGAATGTACCAAGCAGAATTTGATTGGAAGTTATGTATTATATTAATGTTATAACCTCAAGGTATATATTGAAGCTTAAATAAGAATTGAATGGATGTAATTAAAAGATATAAAGGTGTCATACTCCAATTAGTAACTACAGGAGAAAATTTGTTTAATGAGAAAAGAAAATATGAAATTGAAACAGGACAGACCCAAAGTATAAATATAATGATTTGAATTGATATAATTAAAATAAAATTGAGAAAATTAAGAGGAGAAAAACTATGTAGAAAATGTAAAACAGTAATAAGATATGGAATAGAACATAAAAGTGAGCATGAAATTGAGTTTGTGTCTGTAAGTGTAACCTGGGACCATGCTATTTTCAAAAAAAGATGTTTTATTTGTCTTATGGGTTTTTTTTGTGAAAACCCAAATAAAATTTTCAACAAAAAAAATGAATACCCTATACCACCAGAGATTCTAGGCTTAGACAACCTTGAACTACGCCGGCTAAGATTGGACTTAAGCATAGTACATAAAATCGTATATTACAATGTCTTACCAGTTAATTAATATTTCAGCTTTAACCACAACAACACAAGAGCACAGAACAGATATAAACTAAATGTAAACCATTCCAAACTTGATTGCAGGAAGTATGATTTCAGCAACAGAGTGGTCAATGTCTGGAACTCACTACCTGATTCTGTTGTCACCTGCTCCTTTACCCTCAAACTACTTCTATCAACCTTACCCCATTCCTAAGAGGTGTGTAAGGGGGATGCATAAGTGCACAATTGTGCCTACCGTCCCTGTCCTGTTGTCCCCAATTATTAGTTTCTATTTCATGTATTTAAACATGTTTATTCTTATTTCTACTATATTGTAAGCATTTGACAAAAATAAATTTTAAAAAGCTATAAAAGTCATTACAAAAAGAGACCTAGCTTTAACACTGCAGCCTACTGAACTGTATCTTTTTCTTCGATCCACAAAAATTCTTATGAACCTACAGAATATTTTACCTGTTATTAGAAATTTTTATTGCAGTTTTACTTAGCCTCACAAGTTGTTGCTTATGCACTTTGACTACACAAAGGGCCATAAAACAATATCTCCTAATATTTCAACAACTGAATTGTTCTTTTCTCTTATACTTTTATCTCATTTTTATTATTTTTATAAATAACAAGGTGATAAACATAACTAATACTCCTTCCTCCACTTAGTTTCTATTTTTTCCACAGCAACAATATGAAGTGAACTGGACTGATGACAGTGACTGATCCAAAATTGCTCAGCTGGCTTTTAGATCTAAGACAGGACTAGATTTCTAGTCTGGCAGCTTAACCGGTATACCAAACAGGGTCCTAACTGTTCCAGTAAAGATAAGACACACTGTAAGTTACATGAACATATTTATTCCATATACTTACGCGGAACAATTCTATGCAGTTCATATAGCTTTTATGTGATTTTCACCGTCGATTTCATTTGATTTCTAATGCAAGTTTGTTACTCAGAAACAACATTATTTAAGGCTCTGTTTACCTATTGTATAAGATTATAAATCTGAACTATGTTCACAAAGGAAATTTTTAAAAGAGCAAGGAACTCAAATTTCTACTACAGATAGTCCTTGTTATTGACCAAAACTGGGGTTTGCAACTTAGTCATTTAAAGCAGCTACTAAATGAAACCACCACTATGCTTGTGTTCATATTTCAGCTTTCCTTTGCTTTACAGACTTGCAAAGATTATTTTTTCATTATTGTTGTGTGAACTGTTGCTAAATGAGGCAATCACTAAACAATATTTTGAAAAATCATTACATTGTTAGAGTAGGCTCATTTAAAAGTCATGTTTATATGGGAAAGTTTTATTCCAGGAGTAAAAGTATGTAAGTTTCATTCTAAAATGTTTTATGAATGAAATTTCATGAAACATCAATTTGCCATGAGTGGAAAATATTCTGGAGGAACTACAAACATGATGTAACACATTTTAAGCTTGAAAAGCTTCCAAATGCATGAAACAAGTAGTTCAATACTCAGAACACTGATTCTATCTTCAGATTCTAAGTTTCATGGATTGAAAGTAAAATTGAAAAGTGCTTTGTATAGCCCTATTTATTTTCTTATCCAACATACTTATTTACTTAATAATATTGTATATTCTTTCATGGAATTCAAAATGGCACATTTAGTTCTCACCCAATCTCCATCCATCCACGAACAATCCTACCTCTACCTAATTTTAAAAGGCACTTCTATCTTCTCCTATAGTTTTTTTTACCTGCATATATTAAGTCTATAATCTTTAAGTGAAAATCCGTATCTTGATCTTCATGGAAATCCAGGAAAATTCACAAATTGAAGGAATACCTGGTCTGGGTCCCCTTGATGGAAAACCTGGTCGCTCCCTTGGACGCTGTTCACGTACACGAGGTGACTGAGACTGATTTTCGGATTTTGTTTCGATTCTTTGCTGGAAAAAATAGTAAAACTTAACAAAAACTAAAACAACATGAGCATTGTACATTATTTGATAATACAAAAAAAACCTTATGCAGTATTTATTCCACATTTTCAGTAATTATATGGCTTGTTGTTTTACCAGCAAAGAAAATCACAAACAAAATGTGTGGTAACCCATATTAATGTGTATTTATTCATATTGACTAGAACCAAAATATTAGCCTTCTGAGAGATATTTTAGCTCTTTTCCATTATTGTCCATTAGTTTGCCCTATAGGCAAGTAATTATGAAGTGTTCCTTTCAGAAGGAAGATATTCATCATCCTGCACATGCACAAGAAGGGTATAGGAGGTATTCGGAATCAAACATTTTTTTCAGTCCAGAGTGAACTGAAACTTTTTAAGCCATATCATGTATCACAAAGGCAAGTAACCAATATAAAAATAGGAAAAAGCAATTATATTACATTAGGACCAAGTTAAAGCCAGTCAGATGGAATGGTAACATCTTCAGATATTATGAAGAAGAAATTTCAAAAGTTGGGGTTATTTTCTTTCTCATCCCCCCGCTAATAAATTTGGAATTTTATAGTTGCAAATACCTTATCTCTAAAAATTCTGAAATTGAGGAAAAGGAGAAATTTTTTTCTAATCTCATTGTACATTATTTCTTCTCTTTTGGGATATTCACTTTAAACAATTAGGCTCTTGATCAAGCAGCTTGTACACTCACTCAGGCACTTGTATTATTTGTTAAAAAGAACACTCTATTATTTCCACCACGTACAATTACCTTGCTCTTCAATACATTAATTTTCAGATAATACATGGGATATCATACAGGTAGTCCTCATTTTATAACTATTATGGAGCCTGCTATGATTACTGCTCATGCCATCACATGAGCAGACACATTTTTACTTTTATGGCAATCATAAAGCAAACCCATTGCAAATCAAACCCTTTGTTTGCTATAGGCTGTCTATGTTGAAAACTGGAAGTAAATGGAATGGTGGAATGAGATGCTGCAAATGGCCATAAAAGGCAGGTTGTTGAGTGCCCAAAATGCAGTTATGTGATCAGGGGGACATACCAGGTGGTAAATAGCTTTTAGGTGATCCCTTTAATGGTTGGTTAGTGACAATTCATAAGTTGAGGACTATCTGTACACTATACCAGAGTTTCCCAACCTTTCTGGCTTTATGGACTGGCTGGAGAAAGGGGATGGTTCCACGCAAGTAGCAGGAAAGCACACAGGCAGTTCCATTTGTACAAGCTGTGGGCACTTGTGCTTGTCGTTTGTTCAATTGGAGCGCATAAGCAGGTGTTTGCCCACTGCTCATGCAGGTGGAGATGCATGCGCTTCCATGGCCCAGTTCCAATCTTCTCAAGGCCCAATAATGGTCCATGACCCAGGGGTTTTGTACACCTCATTATACATAATATTCAATGCAAATCACTGAGATTCTCATACAGTAACATATCTGCATAAAGTGTGTGTGTATAAATATACATTGCTCAAAAAATTAAAGGGAACACTTAAAACAACACAATGTAACTCCAAGTCAATCACACTTCTGTGTAATCAAACTGTCCACTTAGGTAGCAACACTGATTGACAATCAATTTCACATGCTGTTGTGCAAGTGGAATAGACAACAGGTGGAAAGCATAGGCAGTTAGCAAGACATCCCCAATAAAGGAGTGGTTCTGCAGGTGGTGACCACAGACCACTTCTCAGTTCCGATGGTTTGGTCACTTTTGAATGATGGCGGTGCTTTCACTCTAGTGGTAGCATGAGACGGAGTCTACAACCCACACAAGTGGCTCAAGTAGTGCAGCACATCCAGGATGGCACATCAATGCGAGCTGTGGCAAGAAGGTTTGCTGTGTCTGTCAGCGTAGTGTCCAGAGCATGGAAGCGCTACCAGGAGACAGGCCAGTACATCAGGAGACGTGGAGGAGGCCGTAGGAGGGCAACAACCCAGCATCAGGACCGCTACCTCTGCCTTTATGCAATGAGGGACAAGAGGAGCACTGCCAGAGCCCTGCAAAATGACCTCCAGCAGGCCACAAATGTGCATGTGGCTGCTCAAACGGTCAGAAACAGACTCCATGAGGGTGGTATGAGGGCCCGACGTCCACAGGTGGGGGTTGTGCTTATAGCCCAACACCGTGCAGGACGTTTGGCATTTGCCAGAGAACACCAAGATTGGCAAATTCGCCACTGGCACCCTGTGCTCTTCAAAGATGAAAGCAGGTTCACACTGAGCACATGTGACAGACATGACAGGGTCTGGAGATGCTGTGGAGAACGTTCTGCTGCCTGCAACATCCTCCAGCATGACCAGTTTGGCAGTGGGTCAGTTATGGTGTGGGGTTGCATTTCTTTAGGGGGGGCGCACAGCCCTCCATGTGCTCGCCAGAGGTAGCCTGACTGCCATTAGGTACCGAGATGAGATCCTCAGACCCCTTGTGAGACCATATGCTGGTGCGGTTGGCCCTGGGTTCCTCCTAATGCAAGACAATGCTAGATCTCATGTGGCTGGAGTGTGTCAGCAGTTCCTACAAGACGAAGGCATTGATGCTATGGACTGGCCCACCCGTTCCCCAGACCTGAATCCAATTGAGCACATCTGGGACATCATGTCTCGCTCCATCCACCAGCACCACGTTGCACCACAGACTGTCCAGGAGTTGGGGGATGCTTTAGTCCAGGTGTGGGAGGAGATCCCTCAGGAGACCATCAGCCACCTCATCAGGAGCATGTCCAGGTGTTGTAGGGAGGTCATACAGGCACGTGGAGGCCACACACACTACTGAGCCTCATTTTGACTTTTTTTAAGGACATTACATCAAAGTTGGATCAGCCTGTAGTGTTTTTTTCCACTTTACTTTTGAGTGTAACTCCAAATCCAGACGTCCATGGGTTGCTAAATTTGATTTCCATTGATAATTTTTGTGTGATTTTGTTGTCAGCACATTCAGCTATGTAATGAACAAAGTATTTAATAAGAATATTTCATTCATTCAGACCTAGGCTGTCTTATTTTTGTGTTCCCTTTATTTTTTTGAGCAGTGTATATAAACATACACACACATCCATGTCTTAGATTAATTATAATTTAGATATCAGTGAAATATTGTTTACTATTAATCCCAAATCATAAAATGTTAAACCATCAAACAGAATTAACTTATTGCTACAAATATTACCTGTAATATACAGTACAACTAGTAGTCTAAATTTTTAATTCTAGGTTTGTCAATGGCCACTTATCTCTCTTCCTGAAAATGATCAAACTAAACAAAGCCTTCTAACTCAGAACTAATTACCTCCTGTACTAAAGTCATAAAGGAGAACTTATGTAAACTAGTGATTAGGGATGAATTTTTTAAAAACCCTCATCTCTGTTGGTTGTGCTAAGACAGCATGATTGACGCAAAGTCAGATTAGCTGAGACCTAATACTTAGTGTTTAAATGCTGGTTTTAGGCCAGCACCCCTAACTATTATGTGTATCTTTTTACCAGGAAATTCTAATATTGTTTGTTTAAAAAGTATACTATTAACTTCATCCACACAAAAATTTAGCTTGCAGATGATATGTAGAAAATACCCATTTTGCTTTGTTATTTGCAGAACTACTATAGGATATAAATAGTAACAATGATATAAACCATCACTATTTTTTTCTAATAAGAAAATATTTTTTAAATCTTAAATATGAATATATGAAAATCAGCATTTAGATACAAATCTTTATTAAGTATTTTGCTAAATAATCTGTTGGGAATTACTGTATGTGCAGAGTTTTCTAACTTTCTTCAAATAGCTCGACATATATTTAAAGAAATAATGAATTCTGCATTATGAAAATTGTCTCTGAATATGTTAGCTAGATTTCTATTAAGTCAGTTCTCTTCCCTGTTATTTCTAGATATCTCCCATTATTCTCACACAAGCATTTTTGAAATGTTGTGCTGTTATATCAGTATTGCAGCCTGCAAACAAATAACCATGGTACAGGAAAGTGGCTGTAGATGAAAAATACAGCTTTATTAATGAAACAGTTTTCACAGACAAACAAGAAAATAACCTAAAGCATCTACAGATTGGTTACCTGTGAGACTTGTGCTTTAACATGACTTGGAATTCCAGAAGAAGAAATAGTACCACTAGGAGGCAGGTTTTTACTGGTCACTGAAGCCCAGGAGAAAGCCTACAGGAAATGCAACAAACTTGGTCTACTGATTATGGCAGACTATTGGCATTCCTTAAGAAAAATCTAGTTTAGGACAACATTCCTGTTCTACTCCACAACTGAGGAAATAATTAGAACAATTTATTTTCAGTCTATTTACTGTGCAAGATAGTTAACAAGCACCATTGTTAGGTTCATTGCATAAGGTTACAAATGCTCTTACTAATATATATGTTGATGTCAATTATTCAATTATTTTTATATTTTTTTAATAGTACAGACTTAATATTTGCACATTTAAAAATCTGAAAAACACTTTCTCAATCCCTTCTCTTCCTGACCTGAAAGCAAATGTAGTTATGGCATCAGGGTGAGTATTAGCACCTGAATTAATGTAAGCAAAATTAATCAGGAGCTTTTTTCACTAACAGAAAACTTTAGAAAAGCACAAGCTACAGCTTTTTCTTAATACCTATGTAACATTTATAGCACAAACAATTTGTGAGATGATGTTGCAATAAACAATCAACCTGAAGATGCTGTACCAGGAAAAAAAAAGTTGTATATCATCTAAAGCAATGTTTTTCAAACTTGGCAACCTTAAGCTACATGTCCAAGTATCCCCAGCGACCAATACTTAAGATATTAAGCATAAAGTTGCCACGCTGAAAAACACTGATCTAGGCTTACAAACTGTGATATCTCAAACTTTGAGGAATCTGTTGTGATACCCTGATTTCAAATGCTCTTGCCTGAGGGCAAAGATGAAACCAAAATATCTGATTTTTACTACTAAATGAAAACCTTTTTACTCTTGCACTTATGACATCATATCTTGCACTTATGACATCATATCCATAGCTTATTTTATCTCTTAAGTGCCTATGTTCTGTCACATTTATTATCTGGTATTCCAAATTATTTCATTATTTGTTGTGTTTGGATTGGTTTGGCTTTTTATTACCCAACCAAAGATAATCTGGAGAATGAGTAGGACCATAAATAATTTAAACAAATAAATTCAAATTAAAAACACTATTAATTATCTTCAACCAAATGTGAAATCCAAATTAGAAGATATCCTGGGCTAATATTAAAGTTAACCGATTAATAGAAAAACCAATAAGGGTAGCCTACTTCAATAATAAAAAAATGTATTCACAATACCCTAATGTTTTACCCTTCTTTAAGACAGCAACAATATTATGTTCTTCTATACCAGAGAAAATATATAGTATGTAATCTTCAATTACCAAAACCAAGATGCACATATTTAAGAATTTAAGGACTATGTACAAAGTTCTTAATGTTTTCCTGCAGACTGCAAAGCCAAACAAAGTACTACTACTACCATTACAAACTAGATATTACAAACTATTACTCAATAACAAGGAATTACTATTAGGACAGGATTATTTCAGATTAAATTAGTGAAAAATATGAAGAGATTATGATAAAAACATAACTGTACTCTAGGACGTGTCAATTTTTCAACTTTCAATTCCAAACATTAGGGGTGCTCAAAAGTTGTGACATGCATTGGAGATTGTAAATATATTTTGGTTACTTTAATATAATTTAGATATGCTTGGTAAATAACTGCATAAATATAATAGCTTTTAAACATTTTGTTTCATTTCACAGGTTCAGCTGTTTTTTTCTTTTTATTTAACAGTATTTTGTATGAGAGTGGCTTTGTTTCCTATCAGTGTGATAACTGATTTGTAATGGGTTCTGGAAGAACAAGACTGGAAACATTCACTCATATGAGCAACCTATTGGGACTGGTAGGGACTTGTTGCCGACTGAACTCCCAAAACGGTGAGGCATTCTCAGATACGGCTTACTATTAAGAAAACAAAGTAGTGATGATGCTAGAAACTACCCAGCAGGCAATCTTGCAAGAGACATCTATCCAAAAGTTCTTGGAAAGTGGGACTGAGCAAACAGTTATTTTGTGATCTGTTGTAAATTTACGAGTGACAATCTTGACAAGAACCAAGGGAGCTGGGATCAAGCCAAAAACATATTTCTTGGTAAAGGAAAGCTAGATGTCAAACAGACTTTTCATTGTGAAACTTGACAAACTGTTTGACATCTTCAATTACAATGGTCAGATCGTTTGGTGTGCTGAATTCAGCTGTCCTGCTGGCTGCAAAAAAGCTCACATTAACTGAACCTGCCTTAAGGAGACAAAGATACCACCGAAGGAACTTGCTTTCCTTAAAGATCAGAGAGACAAGATTGGTTCTTTTGGATTGCACAAGACTGGCTTGCCAGATGGGCCGAAGCAGAAACGACTAGTCTGGGTGGAAGATATCTTTATCATTTCATTCCAGAGAAAAGTTCAAAAAAAGGAAAACCTGCTCAAGTGATTGCAGATAATCAGGGGTATTTCATGAAGAAGAAAAGCACTGACAAAAGCTTAAAGGCCATTGGAGGAAATTCTATACAAATGTTAATACTGGCTGTGAAGGTGGTGCCATGCACTTGGTAGAGGTCAAGCTTTTCCAGAAGTTGATGTGATCAGTGTGTGCACTCCACACGAATGAGTTATTTCTATAGCACTTCATCACAAAATTGGATGGAAAGACTTTGTCTAACATGTTGGCGATTTTAACCAGCAATTTTAACTGGTTAAAATTGGCATTATGCTAGACACTGGAACAGAACTTGACATTGATCTTTCATTCATCAGTTTCAATTGGTGAGCCTCTAATTTCACTGAGTGACAGTATTGTAAAGGATCTCTCTACTGATCAAGCAAATGGATATAGGAACACACAGAGAATAAGGATAGGAGAACTTCCCATAGATCTGGTTCTTTTGGAAATTGGCCCTGCAAACCATTCATGCTGGTTGACAACTGCAAATAGGTTGTGTTGAATATGGGTTTCAAAACATAGCTTTAAAGGCAAAATTCTCCAAAACTTAAGAATGATAGTGGAATACATCGTTGGGGTGTTCAATATCAAAGTAAAACATTCCTGGATTGAAAGCCCTTGTTCCAGCCACAGCAAGTCAGATTGCAAAAGAAGACTGCAGTATGTGCTGTTTTGCCAACCATTCAGCACTCAGCATGGTATGCTTTCAATTAAATGATAATTCAGACACTCTTGTGTTCAGATGACATTCAAGAGAGAAGAGCTGGTAGGCAAAAGATCATTGACTTGAGGAGTGCAGACAATGACACACCAGGAAATTTTTCTACACATGAAAGAAAAACACCTTTAATTAATGCCAGAGCATCCACTCTGATGGAGCTGCTGGATGGTCTGAAGGTGTATATGAGCCACCTTTGATATACAAACTGATTACAATGGAAATAAAGAAATTCACTGATGAAACAATGCAAGTACCACAGTGGCCCTGTCATGCCCAATCAATAGAGAGATGTGCGAAACAGGTCCCAGAAGTAGCAAGCAGAGTGTACACACATGAGAAATGTGACAGTTATACCAGAAACCAAGAAGCAAGTTGGTGGCTGATGTCGAAAAACAAATCAAAACAAGACTTGATGAAACTCACTCAAACATGTTTGTAACTCAATAAATTGCTTTCTGATGTTGACTGCATGAATTAATTCTTGATTAGCTAAATAAGATTCATGCAGAAAAACCTTAATTTTTGTAGAAGGTGTAATTTTTAGAAGATAAAGTTAATAGTATTTGGGTTACAAAAGACTTTTGTAGGGTACATGATCAGTCGTGGATTTACCATACCAAGCTAAACATTGTGCAATTGCAAACATAATAGCAGATTTGAATTCTTGGTGTAAAAACACATATTTTGGGGGGAAAAAATTGCAAAAATTAATTTTCACCCTATTAAATGACACATCTTAACATAATACTATGTCCTAACAACGTTTAAATATTACAGTACTAAATCATACACTTATGAACCTCTATCAATTATATGTATTTAACTTTTGGATTTGGACAGTATGTAATTATAATCTCTGTACATGCTGGACAACTGGAATATAGCTGACAAACACTGAATTATCAATGCAAGCTACATTCTCTTTAGATCTATATATGATTATAAATATTTAGAACAACTTCATAATCAAGTTTGCTACCAAGTTCCATTGAATTACACAAACCATACTGACTTAACCAACCTTTGGTGGTTCCTGTGGTAGAGAAACAGTTTCTACAGGAAGTGGGGATGGAGATTTTTCTTCTAGTTCTTCAAGGGTTTTTTCTTCTACTTCAGTTTTCAGTTCTTCCGTTTTTGATTCTGATTCTAGATCTGCCTCAGCTTCATGGGAAGACTCTGCTAATGTTTCTTCTAGTCCATTACTGGAATAATCAGATATTTCAATGTTTCTATTAATGTAAATTATTAGTATTACCCAATTTTCAAGAAAAAAATTAACTACTAGAATTTACTATACAATTGTTACATATGCACCCTATGCATCATTTAACATTAAGATTTACTTGAAGTCCTTTTGATGATGCCCAGTGTAAAAGTTTGCAGAGTCATTAGTATTTTGAGACAGATGGACACTTCTACATTTTTGTATGAGAAAGCTATCATAGTGAATCTGGCCATTCAGAAACATATACCACTCTTTCTAGCCACTCAGAACACCCAAGGTGTTCTGCCTTTTTCTGGGCAGATCCATTTACTCAGGGGTGGGATTCAATTTTTTTAATAACCGCTTCTGTGGGCGTGGCTTATTTGATGGGTGTGGCTTGGTGTTGATGTGACTGGTTGGCCGTGGCCAACTCAACATCACTCACATCGAGGCACGCATCTCCTCATCTGGCCTCTTGTGACTATGGGGATGCTGCAATAGTCATAAGTGTGAAAAGTGGTTATAAGTCACTTTTTTCAGTGCCACTGTAACTTTGAATGGTCACTCCACACAAGCAAAGTACCAGCAAAGGAGGAGAAAAAAACTCCAGAAACATTCCTGAGATAGGAAGTCTAGTCCTTCCAAGAATGTAATAAGGCTTAATGGAGAGGCAGTTTCTGTAAGCAACACCAGAATGTTTCCTTACAGGATTAGACCAGTAATTTTTTCTAACAACTGGTTCTCCAAACTGCTTAGAATGTTAACAACCAGTTCTAGTGAATAGGTGCGAACCTGTAGAATCCCACCCTGCATTCATAAAAATATGAATAAGGTTAAATTTCACTTCGATTAGAATTTCTCATCTCTTGTTTTATTATGGGTTAATTATGGGACATTAACATATAGATTCATGATTTTCAAACATATTTGTACAGACTGCAACATAAGCATGGATAATTATCTTACGCTACAGGATGACTATCATAGTAAGTGCTGCTTGTACTTTCTTGTACAGGTTCAGGTGTTGTTTGCCTTTCTTCATTTTCTTCTTCTACTTCATCTTCTGATTCTGAAATGTAATTCATCAATTCACAATTAATAAAAATGTGATGTCTGCCACAATCATTTCTTATATTTTCAATTTTACTTGAAATGAAAGAGAACATATTTATTCCAGGAATTCATATGCAATGCAATACATTTTTGTTTCCATAATGCCAAGAGCCATAAAAATTTGTAGATATAGTCTAATAAATTATCTTGGCTTTGTGTAAGTATTGCAAATTCTGTCATATTTTTGCTTAAGTCCCTTCTTTTAGATAGCTTTTTATTTTTTTCAGTTATTTGCAAATACATTAATCATTGAGGACTCTATCTTCATTAAGTAATTCTCATTAGGTCTTTAGTCTATTTCTTCATAATACAGGTAGACCTTGACTTACTACCACAATTGAGCTCAAAATTTCTGTTGCTGAAACATTTGTGAAGTAAAATTTGCCCCATTTTATAACCTTTCTTGCCACAAGTATTAAATGAATCAGTGCATGTGTTAAGTTAGTAACATGGGTGTTAAGGGAATCTGTCTTCCTCAATGATTTTTTTGTAAGAAGTTTACAAAGATGATCAACATGACCCTGGGACACTGTGACCATTATAAATGTCAGTTGCCAAGCATTTGAATTTTGATCACATAAACATGGAATAGTAATGTTCACCTTTTTCATTACCATTGTAACTTCAAACGGTCACTAAACAACTAATCGTTGTTAAGTTGAAGACTAGCTTTATATAAAATATTTAAAATTTAGATATTTAAATATTCATATTTAAAAATAATTATAGAAAGCACAAGAGTGCATGCTGTTAACTACAATAAGGGAGCTATTGTTAAGATTCCTTTTGTTTCTTAGTACTTGAATGGATAACCAGCTTTTGAAGGATCTGAGAAATGTTAAGAAGGATGGAATTAACCTCAACCCCAGTGAGAGAAGATTCCATAAGCGTAGTCTAGATGAAACGGACCTACAGTATATATATTTTTTATTAGATTTTATGGTTTTAAAAAACTAGCTTTCTCTTATATTATGTTCCTTCTGATCTTTATCTCCTTTGGTTTATTTATCCCATAAGTATCTATCAATTGACTAAGCCTGCTTCTTCTAGAGTGGATATTCTGCTGTTAGGAAACTATCTCCAGTCTGTTATCTATGACAGCAGGTTATTTCTAAAATAATAATCTGAGATTGAAAAAAGCTAATCTATTTTTGAGCCTTGCGAATTTTAATCTTACTCCTTTTTCCCCACTGGACCATATAAATATATAAACATATTAATTGTTGCTTGCCAGTCACAAATATTTTTTATGAAATTTCATTTGACACCATTTGAAGTAGGAAATTTATTTTTGTTAAAACATCAATTTTTATTATCACAATAAATTCTACCAGGAAAGATGTTTTTTCAGCCTTTTAAAGTCTTATTTATTTCTCTAATTTGTTGGATAATTCTGAAATATCTCTTTATTGCATCCTGTCAGATAAACACTGTATGTTTTCACTGGATCTTTTGTTACCTCACCAAAACCCTCCCTTTTTATAAACCTGTAGTCCCTATTTGGGGTGGAGTCGGGGTGACTGGATGGAGCTGAGCATTTACTGGCCAGATTTCCTTCCTGACACCTACAAATTCACAGCAGATATTTTTTCTTTACGCTACAGGAAAGAAATATCTGCATATATTGAGCTCTCAACTTTCCCAGTGGAAGCAAGCATCTTCATCACTAGGCCACCGCACCACTCTTTTGTTATCTCAAAACCTGTCTCTTTTTTCACAAAAACGTATTCTTTAGAAATTAAATGCCTTGTTACTACAACTTTGGAATATGTATATACCCGGTATCTTGGGTTAGATGGACAGTATTAGGATCTAAATCTATTAAAATTCTAGTATGTCTAGAAATAATTATAGCTGTTAGGAAGCCATGAATGTAATGTCTTAAAAAATTATTCTTTTTCACATGCTAAATTGAGTTTATGGACAACATTAAAACAATGGAAAAAAAGATGTAGATACGGAAAATGGGATAAAAGCAAGAATACTGACTTTAGATCAATTGATAGAGGAGGATGAATTTTTAGCATATGCTGTGCTAAGAGATAAATATCATTTATCAGATGTAACAGTGGCAATATTTACTCCTTCAACTTTTGTTAACAATATTGTTATATTGAATTATAATTACTACTACTACAACATATTGTACATTTTTTTCTATTGTATTTTTTCACTTATTTTTAAATATTTATGCATTTTTGTAATCTATGCATTTTTCTGTTTATTTTTATTATTGTTTTATAATTTTCAAATATATAAATAATTAATATTACAAATAGCTACCTTCATCAAGTTCAGGTTCAGAATCACCAAATACTTCATCTTCATAGCGAAATATATCATTGTGGACATAAAATTTATTTGGGACAGATCCCTGAAAAACAAAGATAGAAGAAAGCTTAATTTGGAGGTGGTTGCTCTATAATATTACTAATTACACCCATTTTTTTTGTTTGTCCTTGCAAAGGCAAAGTTGATATCTGTGGAGTACACAATTGCTAAGAAAGCTTCATTGATATGTGAATGAAGTCACTGGGTATTGAGCTCAATTTGAGGGAGACTTAGGAACAGAGCATCTAATGAAAGTAGTATTGATTCAAAAATGGTTGTGCATTGTTAGTCTTTAGGATCCCACTGGATCTTTGTTTTAATTATAAACACTACTAAAGCTCTACTGCTTTAGAAACTAGAATACATCACTTTGATGTGCCTTTTTTCTTCATGGACATAACAATGCTTGATTGTCATAATTTCAAGTTTCTGGGAAGAATCATTAAACCTAAGGCTCTTCAGAGTTGAGATTTTGCCTATCCATAGGAAGACAATTTACCTATTTCCAAACAGTGAATAGTATTGTAATAATTCAGGATTTGTGAGACTTCTGGTATATATTGAAATGAACAAGAAATACCCATTCTCAGACAGTCTTCAAAATTTCACATTTGAAGAACCAATGTTATTGGAATTGGAATCCTTAGAATTGCTAGTTTATACTGATGTCATCAAACCTTGCCCCTATCCCACTACAACATATAGTCTGATAATTTGCCCTTTATTTGCTACCTTGATTAAATAAAGTCCACACTTCGTTAAAACTTCCAGTCTTGGTTATGCTCCAGGATGTCAGCAGAGAAGTGAAATTTTCAGCTTGTAGGCATTTTTACATTAGTTCAAGAGTTTGATTTTTAGAAAAATAATTAAAAAACAAATTAAGCCTAACAAAAACATGTCTGCTTTAAATTTTCTTTTTTTAAAAAAAATAAATTTTATTCAGTTTTTCACATTAAAAACAAAAATCTCTTTTTAGTGGACAACATATTTCCAGGTCATCACCTTTACATACAAATATGACAGCAATTATACATTCATATATGCATACTTAATTCTATTATTACCTTTTCCATTCCAAATTTTCAGTAAGGAGAGAAACACATTAATTTTAGCCTCTTTCATTAATCTCAATCAAAACATCTTTTTGTTACATTTCAATTATTTCAAATATAATCCTTTAATATTTATTTTAAAAATAAAGATAAACAATATGTGCTTGTCTAATAATAATAATAATAAAAAGGTTACCAATGTCTCTCCTTGCTTTTAATAGTCTACATTAACTTATTTAGTTGGTTCTTTAGTCTGTCATATTCCCTTTCCATTACAAATTCTTTTTATAAATTCTAGATTAATACAAATTTTAACACTAAAGAAAAAAAAGACAAGTATAGGTTTCCCCTCTTTTACTGCTTTGAGTGTGACACCTCAATGATTAAAATATACCTTTATTCCCTCATCTTGATTCCCAATAAACCAATATTTTTAAGAAGTTACAATAATAATTATTACATCTTTTCATTTGGATTCTGCAGCATATTTCCCCCCTTAATTTTTAATAAGAGTTATCAGTATTTATATTACCCTATTTTCTAAATATTTTTAATTGCAGAAATATTCTTATTACCCCTTGTCACCCTGCAGAATCCCCTTTTTAAATCATCAACCATTATCTCTGAAAAAACAATTTCTTTTCAACATTTTACTATTTCCGTATTTCTTTATATTTCTTGCACCTGTTTCTTACTGCTTCTCCTCCCCCTCTTTTCCCCATATCTTTTCTCATTCCAGTTTAATATCTCTTTCTTAATATCTTCCTTTCCCCTCTTCTGCTGGGTCTTTCTGCCTTTCCCGACTTCACAGGTATTCCCCTTTTGATTACCTTCTTAAATCTCAACTTTTTAACTTTTCTTCTTTCCCCACTTCTTTGTAGTGTTCTTTGTGTTAATTGTTTATTTAAAATGTCTTCTCCTTGAGTCGACTCCTCCTTCTCTGAAGCTCTTTCTTCTTGTTCTTCAATCACCATTTCCATTTTTTCTAACACAGAGCAAAGTGATTCGCCTCTTTCCTGTAGTAATTCTCTTATATTTTTAAGTTCCATTTTTAATTCCCGAAGAGATATCATCATTACACACTCTTATATTTTATGATCATTAAAGTCCACAAAAAAATACTTTTACTTTCCTTCTTTCTTCTTTCAATTTTCTAAAGTTCTCAATTATTCCAGCCTAGGGTCTATACCAAAAACATCAATCAATCCCACAGTCAGTCTTTCCTTGCTTTTTCTTTATTCTGGTTCTGCTTTCACTTTCTAAGATTCTTACTTTGTTTCAATATTTCTTTAATGTTATATCCACACAAGTTCATTCAGAAACAGGATGCTTTCCCTTTTATTTGAGCTCAAGTTTTTGTCGAAAGGTGGCACTCTCCATTATACAAAGTCTTCACCTTTTTCCCCATTTTTTTTTTTTAGGGTTTTTCAAACCTCAATATTCCAGCACAGTCCAGTCTCCAATTTGTAAACTTTATTATTATTATTTTTTGGCAATCTTAAGTCCAGCTTTATTTTATGCCTGTTTATTCCCAAAATATTTGAGTCCAATTTAGTTAAATGTTTAGTTCCAGCTTCTTCCTTTCCTGGTTCAAAGCCCCGCTTAGCTGTCAAAAAAAAATTTTTTTTCCTGTCCCTTTGTAATTTTGCTGCTCACTTTTCTTTTCTTAAAAATTCCATGTTACCTTAATCCCTGGGTACTTTTGTTTAGTTGTATTGCCCAGTTGTCCCGGTTCAAATGTTATCCACCTCTTTCTTCCCTCCTGCACAAATCTTAATCCAGCTGAGTCCTCCTCTTCGGGGTGGCCATTTTAAACCACCGCTGGAGTCTTCTTCAGGGGGGAAAAAGACCAAGACCAGGGGGGGAGATGCAGCTCCCCTCATCCTGGCTTGCAGCTTCCCCTTACTCCGCCGCCCCTCCAAGGCAGCTTCAGCCCCTAATCGTAATGATAGGGGCTCTCCAATGAAAGAGCACAGACCATAGCCACAGAGAGTCACGATCTACGGTCCATCAGCGAGGACGCTCCGCCTTCTTCCTCATGTCTGCTTTAAATTTTCATTTGCTCTTCTCTTGAAAATCCAAATTTTTGCACACAAGTTGGAGCTCTGGGAAAGCCAAAAAACCATATGGTTTATTAGCTATGGCTTGCTATTTCTGCCTTTAAGTCTGATGAAGTAATAGAAACCAGACAAGAGCTCCATGCATCCATGTAAGTATAAATACATGTCTGTGTGCTTTCTAGTTTTGCACTTAGATATATCTCCCCTCCAACTTTGGGGGAACATAAATTCTCTGAATGAAGGTAAACTGCTCATGCTGGCCTACATTTTGGGAATAGTTGAAGGAAGGAGTACATGGACAGCAAGGGACACAAAGTAAGCTTTTAATACTGATCTAGTTCGTAGTTATGTATAAAGGGAGGTTTCTTGAGGAAGAGGCAATACTGCTAATTCTTGAGTTACGAATGTAATGGAGTCTACCAATTACATTCACAAGTCAAAAGGATGCTAACCGAATTATTAAGTGAAAAAGCCCCCATCCCAGGTCTCTCCAATGCTTTTATTAAACAAATGCTGAGGGTCATTGGGTTTGCATGGGATGCCTCATGGGTGAGGAAAATCATGGCACAAAATCACCTGCCCTCAGCCTTTCCTCATCTACTGAGATATGCCATGCTCTGCTTCTCACTCTTGAAGTATCCACCGCTGCTTGGACATCCTCTGCACCCACTCCCTGCACTTCACCCCACCCTATTACACAAGTGCAGTTAATGGTGATTGGAGGGAAAACATGGAAGCAGACAGCAAAATCCTTTAGAGTAAGATGCTGGTCTCTTTGCAAACTAACAGGTCCAGCTAATGATGGGGGAAAGAAAAGGAAAAGTTTCTGAGTTTTTGAGTTGTTTTCCCTCTCCCCATCATTAGCTGCGCATATGTAGTTTACAGGGACAAAGTCTAAGAGAAACTTACTCTAAAGCTTACTCTTAACATTCTCCCCTGCAAGTTTTCTCTTGTCCTTTCTCTCCATGCCAGGAAAGATACAAGGGAGGGAGCCTAAAGTCTCACCTTGAATCATAAGAAATGATTCAACAATCATTTCTTACTGGGATCTCAGGACCATCCCACAGTATCCAAAGAAGTAAATGCTGAAGCAACCCATCTCATGAGAAGTGACTTTGGGTGATGTTTAATAAATCTTTTTGCATATTTTTATAAGATACTAATCTTGTAATGCTTATATTATAAAGTATTGCAAAAGTTTCTTATTTATAAAATATAATCAAGAATATCCTTACAATATGACTGAATAATTTTTTAGATTTTGTAAGGGTAGAGCAGAAACAAAGGAAGAAAACAAGAGAGGCAAAATAACTCAGTGTTGGCTTCAGAAGATACAGAAAGATTTTAATGAATGGTAGTTAAATTACATCAGACAAGTACAGCCAAAGCAAATACATAATCAATTATTTTAAAATATATATTCTGTATTACAATAATCAAGTATTTGATGGGTAATATTGATCTACTAGGAAGTAGATTTTGAAGGCAATTGTTACACAATTCACCCCAGTGAAGGAAGATTTGTCCTGCTTAGTTTCTGGATAAAAGATTTAAAACTCTCAAGGCTATAGATTAGACTGGAAGATTAAAAAATAATACCCTAGAAGTCAATTACAAGCCATTTCCTTGCTATTGTCTCAAAACTAGACTATGTTAGGTAACTGAAACAATCAAAAATGACCCTCTTAAAAATGTGCTTTCCAAAAAGATGGAATATAAATATCTCTCTCCCCCCTCCCCCCACTCTCTATATATGTATGGCATTCAGCTTTGTTCGGGTATTTTCCCACGTCATTGTAGTTGTGCTTTTAAAGTTGTAGCAACGTTTCGGCAGAATCTCATCTGCCATCATCAGGCTTCTGTATAGTGTTCATCTGTGAGTCAGGCTTTTACAGATGAACACTATACAGAAGCCTGATGATGGCAGATGAGATTCTGCCGAAATGTTGCTACAACTTTAAAAGCACAACTACAATGACGTGGGAAAATACCTGAACAAAGCTGAATGCCATACATGTAAGTACCCGCGAAAACTTAAGAAAACAAATACACACACACACACACACACACACACACACACAGTATTCAGCTTTGTTTGGATATTTTCCCACATCATTATAGTTGAGCTTTTAAAGTTGTAGCAACATTTTGGCAGAATCTCATCTGCCATCATCAGGCTTCTGTATTGTGTTCGTCTGATGAGATTCTGCCAAAACGTTGCTACAACTTTAAAAGCCCAACTATAATGATGTGGTAATGTATGTATGTATGTATGTATGTTTTCATAGATTTTCACGGGTACCGCTACCTAAATGCACAATCCCATCACCACCTTGCACAGATCAACTCCAGAACCAAATACCTAGCTGACAAAGACCACCTGAGAACAGAACTACACATCCTCACTAACGTATTAATTTCCAACGGATTCCAAAGAAACATTATCACCAATCTAATCCTAAAAGAGATACCCCACAAAAAACCAAGACACAGAACAAGACAACGGTATCACACTCCTCCCCTACATCAAAGGCACCACAGGCAAAATCAGCAAAATTCTCCACAAACACAGTATCAGGACAGCCTTTGGCACTGACCAAAAAATAGCCAACATCCTACGAAACCCCAAAGACAAGATCCAGCTAGAACACCAAGGAGTTTATGAAATACCATGCAACAATTGCCCAGCCACATACATTGGACAAACTAACAGGAGAATAAATGCACGCATCGCAGAACACAAAAACGCAGTCAGAAGAGAAGAAAACACTTCCTCCCTCTTCCAGCACCTTAAAGCCACAGGACATGAAATTAATTTCAAAGGAACCAAATTAATATCCAACACTGAACACTCCAGCAAGAGAATAATCAGGGAAGCCATCGAGATAGAGAAACACCCCCATAACATGAATAGACGGGATGATACCTCCCACCTACAAGACATCTGGAAGCTAGCCCTCACCATCAAGTGAGTCCTAGCCACGAAAAACAACACCAGACCCGAAACAACACGGGACACCACCGCCAATCCTCCTCATCAGACCCAGGCCCAAGCCCATCCTATAAACGAAGGACAACCACCATCCAGAAAACAGACCGTGGCTGCTGCGCCAGCTGTCGCACCCCCGACCCCGAAACCAAACAAGCTGACACATGCCAAGAACACGGACCCAGACCCCAAACCCGAAGTCAGACTAAAACCCAGAATGCTACATCACAGCCACCCGCTCAGGATATCACATCAGTAAACTCAGGAAATTACACAAGAACTCAAGAAGTTGCAACACAGCAAGTGACCCAGGTTATCACAGCACAAGTCCAAGGATACCACAGCAATAAGTCTCACAAGGTCATCACACAACCCATTACCCAAGCCATTACTAGACAGGAGGCTAATGGAAAGGAGATCAAAACACAAACAACCCAGGAGATTACAACGCAGGACCTAGGATACCACAACAAAAGAACTCACAAGCCCATCACACAATCCATTACCCAAGCCGTTAAAACACGAGAGGCTAATGGAAAAAAGATCACTACAAAACAAACGACCCAGGAGATACAGCACAAGATCCAGGATATCTCCACAATAAAACTCACAAGGTCATCACACAGCCCATGATACCAACATCAACTCCATCAACCAATCAAGAGGCAGCAGCGCAGCACACCAGCCCTCCCCACCAATATTTATAGAAGACGGCAGCTCCGATCACACATTGCTTGCACTGGCACGAAGCCGAAAGCACCAGCCTGAGGATGGCGAGTGGGACCTTGCCGAAACGTCGCCAAGATACTCGTAATTTTACACGGGAAAAGGCCCGAACACACCTAGACATATATATATATATATATTCTTAAGTTTTCACGGGTACTTACATATATGGTATTCAGCTTTGTTCGGGTATTTTCCCATGTCATTATAGTTGTGCTTTTAAAGTTGTAGCAACATTTCGGAGAATCTCATCTGCCATCATCAGGCTTCTGTATTGTGTTCATCTGATGAGATTCTGCCGAAATGTTGCTACAACTTTAAAAGCACAACTAAAATGACGTGGGAAAATACCCAAACAAAGCTGAATACCATACATATAAATACACACACACACACACACACACACACACACACACACACAATATTGAACATGTTATATTCATCTATTTAATTTTTTAAACTGGTATATTTAATTAGTATAAAGACCCAGTGTGGTACTGTGTTAAGTGCTAATAGTTTCTTCAGAAAAACAAACAGCATGTAAATTAATCCAATTTGCAATCTCCTTATGTCAGAAATAGTTATTTGAACCATATCAATGGAAAAGTTTCATTCCAAACAAAGCTCTTCATAAGAAGGTAATCACCCTGTGCTTCCTGTCGAGCAATCTCTACTGCTTCCAACATTCAAAATATCACTTACTTCTGGAGCCAGCACAAAAGTTTGCATGAACTTTCTCATTGGTTGTCCATTGTTTGTCAACTCCCCCATGACTTGTACAACTACTCCATCATTCAGGGTTGCATGGGCATCAACATGGCGAATCTTAGTGCGGCACTCACTAAACTGCAGGGACATCACCTTTTTGTGAATGTCCTAAACACAAATACAGTAAAAAAAAAAAACCTAAGTAAAATTAACTTTCTACAACATATACTTTTATGTAGAAAAAAATAGCACTGAAAAACAATAGTTAGCTTTTCTTTTATTAGGCATTTTAAAAATGTTCCTTTGTAGTTTTTGTGGTAAACTTTATTAAAATGTATTAGCCAGTTTGAAAATCAATGCTTTTAGGAAGTTTCTAGTGAATGCAAAGACATTTTCAAATATCATCTGCTAACAAGGCAGGTTCAGGCTCTATGTTAACATCCTTTTTTCTTCGGTACAGAGAGACATAATATAACTTGTGGTGGTAGAATAGATATTCCTCAATTAACAATCCTAATTAGCAGCAGGAACTCTGATGCTAAATAAAGGAGTAAGTAGTTAAGTGGCAAATCATATCACCACTTCTGTTCTTTTCACTTGGAAAGAGGGAAGGCTACTCAGTTGCACATCTTCAGCTTAATAACTTTATTAAATGTTTAAGTAAGAAAGATAAAAACCTAACATAAATTAACAAGATGAGACAAAGAGAAAAAAAAGGAATGAATAAAGTCAAAAGTGCAGGAAAAAAGAACATAAAAAATTGTCTTCCTATTTTCTTACACTTATAATAAACACAAACTTCTTACTCTATAATTACAACATAATTTTCATTTTTTTCTATCATTTACTTTTTTAAAATTGTCAAGCCTATATATTTTTTTCTGTTTCATGCATAAAGTGCAGAAGGGGTTTTCAATTATCATTAATCAGTGTCTTTTTCTAATCATTTTCACGTCTTCAGCTTTTGTTTGCCTCTTAACCACTCCCTGCCCTTTGGAATGCTCAAGTGTCTACTCAAAGGTCTGCTTGTACACATTGAAAGCAACAGAATCATGCTGAGTATCTGGGACTGGGCATGCTATGCAAACAGCTTACTCTCTTGAAATCTCTTTCTCTCGAATCTCTATGCTCTAAGAGGTGGGGAGAGGGAAGAGGAAAAAAAGCAAAAGTTGTAATCTCTGTTTTGTCTAAATCTTTCCTACTGCTTATAAAAACACACTGCTTTTGAGGTCTAGAAGTCAATCTGTTTTTTTTTTCAATCTCCAATCTCTTTGGTCTGCAAGGGGGAAAAAAAAGAAAAGTATACTAAATTATAATGGTAATCATATGACTGAGGGATGCTGCAAAGGTCATAAATGGGCATAAATAAGCCTGAAGTTATTATTTAGCACCAGTACATCTTTGAACAGTTGCTGAATCAGTAAGTGGACACTATTTGAAAGTATTACAAGGAATGACAGTAGAAAGACAATAAAATGGGAAGCATAAGCCAGCCCCCTCCCTCAATCACATGCATTTAAGTGTCAGGAAGATGAATGGAGTAAGGAGACATGAAGAAAGGTGAGATAAAAGATGTTTTTTTCCTGACTTTAAAGATTATTGTGAGCTTTAACAGAAACATGTAAATATAGCATTTTTTAATGCAGATAACTTTTAATTATCAAGAGTCATGTTTATTTGTAGTATCCAACTTCAAGTAGGATTTATAATACATACAGCTTGCCCATATACAGCTTCCAGTGGCTTGCCGTTGGCATCTAGTCCACCATGGACATAAGAAGAATTCCTGCCATAAAACCTTTAAAGAAATTAAACAGTATTTAAGATTATCATGTGGAAGCATATTCTAAAATATTTTCTTCTTGACAATTTCAAATGAAACATATTTTAAATGCTCTAAAATATTGCCTTTGAGAGGTAGATAAAAGGACCTTAATTAATTCATCCATCCATCCATATTACCCTGCATTTTCTATAGGATCTCAAAATAGCATACATAACATCCTATGAGGTACACAGAGCCGAAGGTTCTGACAAGCCCAAATTCATCTAATAACTTTTTCATACTTTACCTACACCTTAACCACCATGGCAAACTGACCCAGTAGATACAATTGATAACAACTCTTACAAGTAGTCCTTGTTTAATGTCAGTAATTGGATCGTAAATAAAGCAAAGTGTCTCATGATTACATTGTCTCACAATGCAACAGTTCTAATTGCTTGTTAGGTAAATCCCAGAGTTGCATCATCCTATGGTCACATCATCAAAATCTGTGACCTATTGACTTCTACATTGACTTTGCTTGTTGGAAGCCAGAGGTAAAGATGCAAATTGTGTTCACATGTGACTCTGGATACTGAAATTATCAGTTGATTTCAAAGTACCCTACTAGTGACCACATGACCACACAGATGCTGCTCCAATGGCCACAATTACAAAGTCCCGAGACTTCCGGTTTTCAGGGCTTCGGCAGGCAGGAATCCGCGATCGTGCGTGGTTTCTGCCTGGGCTCGCCGCTGGAGCGCCCTGAGCCAGCAGGCTTCGGGGTTAAGCCATCCCGTAGAGGTGGTGAAGACGGGGAGATCCAGCAGGGTTGAGGGGAGCTGCACCTCTCCTCCTCAGCTGGCTAAACTCCCTTTCCCAAAGGCGGTAAGAGTGGCGGTCAGAAATGGCTGCCTCAAAGAAGCACTCAGCCGGAAAAGAAAGTGCAGGAGGAAGTTAAGAAGTGAAAGTTTTTGGCTGACCGGGACAAAAAGTACCCCGGAATTTAAATTTTGCAAAAGATGCATCGCTCTCAAAGAAGAGTTGGAAGCAGCGAATGAAAGTGAAAAGGGAAAGTTTTTTTTTTCTTCACTCTCCTTCCTCACACTGACAACGAGAAGATCTGAATAAAGAAATCGGAAAAATCCGCTTTGGCATCAACAGGTAATTAAACTGGAAATATAATTAAATGCCAAAGGGACAATAAAGATTTCTGAACACTAAAAAATCATTTTTTTGCTATAAGTGGAAGGGAGAAGAAAAGAATAAGGGCAGGACTTGGGAGGAGGAGACTGCTTGGAATTTAAAAGAATTTAAAGTTAAATCTTAACAAGACTTCTAAAGGATACGTTTTAACTGGAACTTTGCAGCTAAATAGTAACCCCAAGAAGAGAAAGTGAAAAAAGAAGAAAGTGTTAAAAGAAACAGCTTGTGTGTATTCGAATTGTTTGGTGACTTTGGGACTTTTGGAAATCATATTTGAATGGCTAAAAACAATTGGGTGGTTGTTTAAAAAAAACACTCTACAATGTCATCACCTCTGGATGAACTGAATGAACTGAAAATTGAATTTAAAAAATATAAAGAAGAGGAACAAGAAGGGAAGGGCTCCTTTGGTTCCATTTTTCAATTCTTAGAAATGGCAATTGGTGTCTACAAGAAACAACAAGAAAAGACTGTGCAACAAGAAGATTGGGACAAAGAAGAAGCCATTTTTAATGAGCAAGTAATTTTATCTGGGGAAGAAAAGGGAAAGGGGGGAAAGAGAATGGAGAATTTAAGATCTAAAAAAACAGCCAAAAAAGGGGAAAATAATGTGAAAAGGGGAATATAATGTTGGAAAGCAACATAAAAGGGGAATACAGAAGAGGGAAATGGAGGTGGAGAGACAGTGGGGTAAAAAGGGGAGAGAGAAGAAAGAGAAGAAGGAGGGGAAGAGAAGTTACAAAGGTCTAGAGCAAGATGTAAAGAAACAGGATTTATTTAGAGATAATGGGTGAAAATTTAATTGAAAAAGGGATTCTGTAAAGGTACGTAAGATTGTATTGTTATATTTGTAATAGAAATAATGTTAGCAAATTGGAAACAACATATGATTAAAAAGTGGAATAAAATAGTTAGTGTAATTTAGTGAAACTTTTGTGAACAAAATAAATGAAATGAAATAAATGAGAGAATTGAACTAAGAAGGAATGGGAACATTTTAACTACTCAATGTTTTATAAAATATAAGTGAAGTGGGAGGAAAGTAATTATGGAAAGTTTATAAGTGTTTCCATAGAAGTATGATACTTATTTGAAAAGTAATGTATAAAATGTTCAAGATTTAAATGAATATTAATATTAATGATAGAATTGAATTGGTATGGATTGTTTTAATTATGTTATATATTTATAATTTTTTCTTTTTTAAAAAATACATTGTATAGTTTTAGAATGTACCAAGCAGAATCCGAATGGAAGTTATGTATTATATTAAGTGTTATAATTTTAGGGGAAAGATATAAAGGCGTCATACTCCAATCAGTGATCACAGGAGAAATTTTGCTTAATGAGAAAAGATAATAGATAGGTGAAACAGGACAAAGAATATAAGTATGATGATTTTTAATTGAGATGAAATAGATAAAATAATATTAAGAAAGTTGAAAGAGGAGAGAAGTTATATAGAAAACGTAGAATGGTAATAAGATATGGAATGGAATATAAAAATGAGCATGAATTTGAATTTGTGTCTGCACGAAGAGATGTAACCCGGGATCAGGCTGCTTTCAAAAAAGATGTTTTATGTTTTTATGTTCTATGTTTTGTTTGTTTATAAAAATCAATAAAATTTTCAAAAAAAGAGAACAGTTGTAAGTCCCCTTGTTCAACACTATCATAACTTAAACAGTCACTAAATAACCAATAAATGATTGCTGAATAAATACAGATGATCCCATATAGAAGGAATTTAATTTTAACATACAAAAAGGTAAATATTATAGAAATCAGTTATCAGTACCAAAAGTATAGCAAATAAGTTTCTAAAAACACAGGACAAATGCAAAAAGAAAACATCATTAAGCAATACGTCTCTTATCTCCTTTTAAGTTATATTCATAGTCTTAAATAAGTGTAGTCTTATATGAAGATAAGCCAGAGCTCCACAGAAGAAACAATCTTGAGCTTGTTTTGAGGTTGCAATGGGAACACAGTGACTGACTAAAGATTATATACTCTTTCTATATGGAATGGTAATCCTGTTTTACTGAGCACACAGGTTGGGGGCTGTGGGAGAACACATATGGAGTTTTGAGGGAGGAAGGGGACTATTGCCAAATCAGCCAGGTCACTCAAATCAACCTTAGTGAACAATAATATGGCACGTGTCATAGCCAGATCCCATCTTGTCCTATCTTGCATAATCAATATGAATAACTAGTAGCCAAAATTGGCTGTCAATGAGAAGAGTAGAAATAGACAGAAATCCCTAATATAGGGAAGCTATCTGTCTCATAATCTCATTCTCTGTAGTTAATTCACAAATCATGCAAAGACGTATTATGGTTTGTTTATTTATTTCTGATTTAAGGTCTTATACAAGTAGTCCTCCTTCTGACAACTGAACCAAAAATTTCTGTTGCTGAGACATTTGTTAAGTAAATTTTGCTCCATTTTATGACCTTCCTTGTCACAGTTTTTGAGTGAAATCACTGCAGATGTTAAGTTAGTAATGTTATTATTAAATGAATCTGGCTTCCATTTACTTTGTCAGAAGATCACAAAAGAGGATCACATGACCTCAGGATGCTGCAACCATCATAAATATGGGTCAGTTACCAAGCATCTGAAGTTTGATCATGTGACCTGCAATGGTTGTAAGTATGGAAATGGTCATAATCAGTGGTGGGATTCAGCTGGTTTCCTGAGATCTGTCAGGACCCAATAATTTGAATTCGTCTAGATTAGATGAGTGTTCTCTTATTTTAATAAGTAAGAAATTAATTTAATTTAATTTCTAGTCTGTCTTTTAGGGCTTTGTTTTTGGTAAGCTGGGATGTACAATATTTTCTTTTTGCAAGAAGACAGATGTAAAGAACAAATTAAGCAGTTCTGCTTTCTTTCTATTGTCTTCTTACTTCCCTGCCATTCCCCCCCCCTCATTAATAGACCGCTTGTTTCCTTGACTTTTTTCTTGTTTTTTATGTGAGAAAAAAAAAGTCAAGAAAACAATCAGTTCAGTAATGAGAGAAGATGGCAAGGAAGTAACAGATAATAATATTGAAACGTCTCATTATTTTGATACTTTCTTTATACTGATTTTCATTTTTCTGTTTTTTTTCCTGTTATAAGCTGCCCAGAATAGTCTGTTGGTGACATGTGTGCAAATAAATTTAACAAATAAATGAATTAGAGAAGATTTCAAATGGTTTTGGCTGCCTCTTTTAGTTCTTAAGCAATCACTGGGTGATTATATATTTCTAGTGGCAGATATTCCACATAGTTATCTAAATCTATGTGGGATCAAATCTGAGATAGAATCATCTGATGCAGTAGAATTAATACACCTTTGCAATGAAGAAAATACATCAAACAAAATTGAGGCCACATCCTCTTATCCTCGTGTTTTTTAGATATGACAGGGTCAGACCTAGTTCGTATGTTCATCTGCTTGCTTAATCCTAACATATGAAAATTGCCTCTCCCTGCCCCCAGATGAAGCCCTCTTACAATATAAACCCCTCCCAAAAGAAGTTTTGCAGTTCTAAAAAAAAAAAGGATGAGAGTTTCTACCTAGTACATTTTGACGGCATATGCTGATTTTCATATGCAACAGTAAGTTTAAGTCTACTTGTTTTATTCTGTCCTTTTATCAGCATGAAAGATGGGGGAGGGGGGGTTGGCTGAGCAAGTTTGTGCATGACTCATGACTACCCTTGTTCTATGTGCAACTAAGTATATGAATGTAATTTATAATTAGGATGTAAATGCCAACAGTCAGAATTTTTTTCCACATACAGAAGAGGACTTTGCTAGACAATGGTTCTGTCCTTTGCTTGTTCTTATTGTAGTAAATAGAAACTGTCATTTTTTTAGTACTGCCAGAAGTTTTTTAAGTAAATCTGCAATTGAAAAATTAAGTATGAGGTGGAAGACACTCCATTTTCCTGCTTGTCCACAAAATTAGGTTTAGGCAGACAAAAGATGTTCCAAAAGATGCAGTTGGGAAAAAAAGCATTATAGTAATCCTTTAATGAACTAATTTGAATTAATTTAATATTTTCTGCTAGAAAGTCTGGAGAAAGTAACTGAATGAAAGGGCTGTATATTGACTACACTATAAATTCAAGAAAAAGATTTCCCTTAGCAACTGGAATTTTAACGTAGTATTTGCCTTACTATCTTTCTTCTTTTCCTAGATCACTCCAGTTTCTCTACTCAGTGAAACCAATTTGAGCCACCAAGCTAAAAACTAGAAGGTTGTGGGTTATAGTTCTGCCTTCAGTACAAAGCCAGTTGGATGACTTAGGGTTAGTCACATTTTTGGTCCTATGAAGAAAGCAATGGCAAACCATTTCTAAAAACCTCAGAAAAAGTAGGTGGACTTGTGTAAGTAGTTATCACTAGTCTAAAATACTAGAAAGCATACATTGTGTATGTATACAAATACATGAAGCAGTAATAAAGTCAATAATCTCATGTGATAATTTAAGTACTTTATTTTCTAACCTGGAATTTCTTATTTTACAACTTGTTGATTGGATTCCATTTTAATTTATCTCCAATTTTAGAAACTGGATACATCTTTTTTTCTCAATACCAGACTGATACTTGAATATTTAGTCTACGATCTTTTAAAGCAGGTTTCTATGGAGAGGGTCAATTATCCAGGTCATGGTTATTCCAAAGGTGTTTTTTTTTTTTATAAAAGGCAACTGGACTCTCTTGGTTTTTATTTTATTTTGAAACCAAAACCAAACCTTTAAAACAAGTTGTTTTATTTATTCACTCAACTTATATTCTGCCCATCTTACCTGGAGGTCAGATATGTGAACTTTGACTCCAATTATTGGACTAGTAATACTACCCTGAATGCTATGAAAGAGTATATTGTGGTTTCTTTTAAGTATACCCAAGTCAGTAGGCTCCTAAAAGCAAGATAGCCAACAGAACAAAACAGGTTCCTAGACACTACATGTAGGCAAGCCTTCACAGTCTAGTACTCACTGCTCACCACTTTTCCATTCTTCCGTACTGCTACTACACCTCTCCCTACTGCTCTTCCAACTACAACTCCTTGTGAGTTCTACTACTGGAGAAAAGTATTTCTTTCAAACTGAATCTGGCTGCTTTATTTCTATGTACAAACCCACTTCCTTCCTTCTTTGATACACACCAACCCCGCATTTCTCTCAGCATAGCTTTTATAGTCAAGGGTTCTTGTGCTGACTGGGAAGAGGACTTAAAGAGGCAGGACAATAGCAGCAGAGGTGCTGCCCTCTCACAGATTAGGGGTGTGGTTTTATATGTACCTTAAAATGGTTGTTAAACAATTTGGCACAAAAATCTTTACTCTTTATTAAATCTTTATTTAAAATTTTCTTTCTTCAGTAATATTTATTTAAATTTAAATATAATTTTTGCTGCACTACTTTGTTTCTTTTTCTATGAGATTTTACTGAATCAAACCTTGATTTTATTCTTATTATGTGAGGCATTCTGAAAACTGTAGACTCTTGGCATTTTGAGAGACATTTTGGCATTTGAGAACCAGTTTGGTCTATCGATTAAGGCACCAGGCTAGACAATCAGTAGACTGTGAGTTCAAGTCCCAACTTACCCTGAAAGCCAGCTGGGTGACCTGAGGCCAGTCCTTCTCTCAGCCCAACACACCTCACAGGTTATTAGTTATGTTTATTTGTGAAAATAATAAAGCCAGGATACAAATAAATAAAATTTGGTGCTGAATTTCCTGTGTTGGAAATGGATATAGTGTTCTCTCTGTAAGATGCAACTTACAAATACAAATTTACAAATATACCAACTATGGATACCTTGTTATACACCTATTTCAAGTGAATTAGATACCTCAAATTATCTTTAGGGAGAACTGAATGATTGAGCATGCTCTTCAACCCCCAGCTTGACTGCATTCTATAAAATTATAATATCATTAGGTAATAAGTTCAATGACATGTTAAACTCTAGCAATCATAACTAATAATAGTTGACATTTAGGAGATCACAAATCCCTGTCTTGTGCATTTACTTCCTTCAAAAAGTTTGCCAGGCACTTTTCTATCAGTACAAAGCATGCATTTTACCTTTGTCGAGCTCTTTACATGCTATTTCAATTTGCAACAATTTATGGCACTTTTATGATATGGCATTCACTTTGAATGTTTTTTTCATACATATATTTAAATCTATTAAATTTTTAAGCTGTTCAGCTCTAAACAATTGTTTTATTTTTGTGAACCTCTTTAAAAGTTTAAACTGTGTGACAGAGCAATATCTCTCCCACATAATTCCACTTTCTATAATTTGCTGATTAGTTTCCTATTCTTCTATCCACTCCAAAGAATAATACAGAGGATAAATTTGATGCAAATGTAAGAGTTAAAAATCTACATTTAGATAATTTTTACATTTCTATAATTTATTGCAGAGGATTTTTTTTAATATTGTAAACAAAAATTTGGAACAGATAACATTTAGTCAAATTTAGCTACATAAAAATATTAATTTAAAAGATCTTTGGCCATTTAAAAGAAAAGACATTTAAAAGAAAGTACCTGTGTAAGAAATCTGGTGCTTTATTTAGCAGGGTATAGTACTGTCTCACAAACTCTTGCCCTACAAGCAGCGGACTTGGCTTCTCCATCACCATTTCTTTGGTAAACGTCAAAGGCTGCAACAGAGGAAGAATATCTATATAAGAAACATGCTTCAAAATAATTAGTTTTAAATTGAAAATATGTAAAACGTTTCAAAACAAAAGAGGAATGTCTTTTCTTTCAGGCTACAGCATGAAGACTTTAGTGACCAGTCAATAGCCTGTACATCTAATAATCCAATCCCATGCAAATCTCTTTGAATTTTATTTAATAAGTTTACACTTACCTTTTTACTAACAGCTGAAGGCAGCCTATACTGCAATACTCTTGTAGACTAGGTTGAAAAATATAGACTGAAGTTACCCAGTGGCTTTTTACGATCAAGAGTAGATTTTGAATCTGGATTTGAATCAGACTTAGATGAAGGAATAGAAGGGGATCTCATCAAATTTGCAGGTAACACTAAGTTGGTAAGAATAATCGATATTCCAGAAGACAAGCTCAAGATCCAAAAAGATTTTGACAGACTTGAACAAGGAACCCTATCCAACAAAATGAAATTTAATGTAGAAAAAAGCAAGGTTTTACACTAAGGAAGAAAAAAAAACCTGAAGGTACAAATGCAGGTTAGGTGGCACTGGCTCAAAAAGAGTAACTGTGAGAGGGATCTTGGAGTCCTAGTGTACAATCACTTGTACAATTAGTTAATAAGATTACTTTCAACTCTATAGGAACATAATACTGTAGTCGAGTATTTCCTTGTCTTTGCAAATATGGCTCTTGCAACAAATATTTCAAAATTATGTTAACTAATGATTTGGTAATTTTTGTTTTTTACATGGAATTTAAAGATTCAGGATTCTTAAACACTTCTGGTAAATGTTTATTAAAATCCCATTTGAATAGAATGCTACACATTTAACATTTTTTCAATGGAATGAAATTAATAAGTAGAATCAAATAATATTTACAATGGAGTCACACAAGATTTTATATATTTGAACAGATGTTAACATTTACAATAATTTTCATATTAAAAATCCAGAAGAGAAACTAATTCTTTCAGTTAATGCTCTACTATAGCATACTATACTACTGCAAAAAATTGCAATGTTTAAAAATACAACACAAAACAGTAAAAGTGAAATAACTTTTTGCAATTGATTTACTGTGGTTCATGAAAGTTCAGAGCAGCTTTGCTGTAAAACTTCTAAAAGTTGTCAAGTTTGCATAAAGCTTAGCAGCTTGTGCTAAATAGATATTTGAAATTCTTTTTGTAATTCACCATATTTCAATTTGTGGAAACTTTAGAATGACAGAAATGTTTACAAAATTATTTTAAACTACTGCACTATTGTAGAATTTCAGACTGAAATGGGTTAAAAATATAATATAATCACTACATACGCAGAATTGCAAAGCTCTCAGGAGATATATTGCACATGTCTGATTTGTGATGGGTCACATTGCATTTGTTTTGACCACTATATATCATACCAAAAGAAATAGAAACTACCCTGAGTATTTTTGACTTACATTTTCCCAAGAGGCATAGAAGTATTTCATTACAATTGTTTGAATGCCTCCTGAACAATATCTACGATTTATTATTTCCGTTATCTTTAAATATTTGTATATTTCAATAATTGTGTAAAGTGCAACTGAAAATGGACATTGGGAACAAAATCCAGAACCTCAGAAGTCAACCCCTCCCCAATCCAAAATAACTTAAGAGCAACAAATAACACCAGCAACAGAAAACACTTGATTTCATCACTGGAAATTAAAAAGTAATTTCTCATTCTGATTAATTATTCCAAGTATAGTACAATGTTAAGTTCCTGTGTAATAATCAATTATTTATATCTGTTTGAATTTATTAGTTACTCAAGTCCAGTGGAGTCTGTTTTACAAGAATAATGATCCCCAATAGATTTCAAATGTGATCTTTTTTTCAAACTCATGAATCAATATATACTCCACTCAATTTCTTACTTTCAAAACTAAATTTCTACTTGCAATGAATTTTAAATTTAAAATTTAAAAACAGTCTAAATTTACTGTTTTTTAAGACTCTTAGTAAGAAAGAATAGACATATTTTATCATCTCCATTTTATAATTATAAAAATTGGTTGATTGCTATAGAGTGTAAGGAAAAATGTTAGTTCTGAAAAAAAATTTAAGAAATGCAAAATGAAACTGTCTAAAATAACTAAAAATGGCTCTGAAAATGGAAGTGCACATGGGAATTTGCATGTTTTTCTATTTTCTATTATATTTAGCTGTGACTAGAAAGTAAATGGAAGGTTGTATCATAGTCCCATTTCCAGAACTGTGCTCAAGATTGCAGTTCAATAATGACCAAACAAAAAGAGCTACACCATAAGAAAGGGATGCATATACTCCAAATTGAACTTATCCAGATATATTTCAAGGCTTGTAAAAGACATTGAATCTTCTTTACCTATTATTAAAGAACATTCCTGGATTACTAGAGATGTTATCACTCTCAAATGAGATAGGGATTGTAAGAGATATATAAAGGGCAGATTTAGAGTAATCAATTATGAACAAGGCCAGATTAGATTAGATTAACTTGCTTGAAACTCTTAAGTGGAAGCCATTTGGACCTTTTAACGTGGTGGCACACTTTCTAGCTCTCAAAGACTATCAGCTTACAGAAGTGAAAATTACTGTACTCATGATCTTTATTGATCTTTATGAAGTAACTAAATGCTGCACCCAACTGTTGCTATGTAAGCAGAACCAGCATATCAAATAATACTTGCAGAAAAATTCCCAAGAAAGAAACTTTGTAAACAGATGTTTGTCTCAACAGTAGTAAAAGCCACTAAATTTTTCTGAAATGCTCTGCAGGACGTGGACAATCTCAAGATGGAAACATCACATGTACCAAGAGACCAAGAAGACATCTGATAAAACTGACTTCTTAATAGCAAAAGAAAATCAGAAACTCTTGCCCGAGAACCCTGTGAACATAATTGCCTATAACCATGCCAGTTTGAATGTGGAAGGGATCAACTAAACCATCTGAGAAAAATCATTTTCACTGGAGAATCTCACACTGTAATGTCTGCACAGTACACAAGGATTTTATTCCTTGATTCTATAAATCTTAAGTACACATTCAACTGAATACTGCATCAGTTCAATTAGTTCATCAAAATCTGGAAAATATTTAGCAAACAGCTATCCATTAGTTTGCAAACATTAATGCAATGTCACACATTGCCAGAACTGTTCCTTGTAAGTTCAGACCATAGCCAAAAGAATCTCAAACCATATCCCATTGAAGACCAGAAGCCTAGATTACTCCCTATATCCATTAACTACTACTGCTACAAAGATCAGTGATTGATCATTTACCTACAAAAAGTCTTGCTGCAGAAAAGCTACCTACCTACCTACCTACCTACCTGCTTAACTGCGTAAACTAAATTCTTCACTCTCCTAAAGGATATAGTAACCAGAAAGAAATTGTGGTGATTGCTGTTTGAACTTCATACCCAGGAAAACTCTATTGGGAAATTCTATTACTTACTTTATATGTATTGCAAGTACCAGACAAAATTATGATATTTTCAATATTGCCATTTCTTGGCTCTCTACAATATTGGTCCTCCAGTAGATGTAGTAGAAAGATAATCCTTGTCCCAGAACTACACAGATACAAAGAAGAGTATGCAATACAGCGTGTATGAGTTGTTGTCATGTAGCATTATTCCACAGAAAATTACATGGAACTCCTATTCCACAGAATTTCTGTGTCTTTGCAGCGCATAGCAAGGAAGATGAAATATTGGAGAACTTTGCTGTTCATAGAAAAACTATGACAAAAGATGAGTGATAGTTCATTTTCTTAAAGAATATTATATGTCATGCTACTAAGGATGATCCTCCTTCCTCCCTATGTACTTTACATGATGACACTCAAGTTTCAAATTTTAAAGAGATGAAGTTGAACAAAAGAATACCTCATAAAATGCTTTCATTTGCAAATATGCAGCTAGGTCTATAAAGAGGAATGAGAAATGTTTCATTAATCTTCACCGCTTTTCAGTTACAGTTTGTGTGGCATACTTGTGTTAATTTACCTTGTTTTTTCTTTTCTTTTGCCATGACTGCTGGAGAACCAAGCAAGCAAAATAGGTTTGTCCAATTCTGTTACTTGCCTGCTAAGGGTTTGTAGTACTGTAGTTGTATATATTTCCATCTCAGTGTAATAAAAATAAGAACAACCATTAGAAGACTTTTAAAGAGCATTGTGGTTTCTATTATAATCACTCTTAATAAAATTTCAGAAAAATTTAGGCCTTTCTGAATCTTCCGAATGTCATCTTATTAGGATTGTTTCTATTGCTCACTAAATTACTATATTTATAGAGGAAGAAAAACAGTATTCAAGAAATGTGTATTTCAGCATATATGATAACACACTCAGGAAGCAGCCCTAGCTGTGTAACCAGGAATACAAGCACACAATATCTGTTTCACCTGTGAAATTAGTTTGCATAGTGATCAGCAGCAATCAACCAGAAATAAATTCACACTATTACCCAATACTGATTTACCTTATAGGGCTGTTCTCCTTGATTAGAAGACTTGCATAATACAATTTAATAGAAGGTCTTCAAACGATCTGCGTATGCATGTATTCTGATGGCTTTCAAAGGCCAGCTCTAGATATTCTATAAGCTGTCTAAGGAGCTTTGAATTTCTATTTTCTCCTTTGTGATCTTTTTGTAGGAAAGAATAAAATAAGCCTTTCCTAAATTCCTTGGACCACGAAGTCGGCCTGCGTGCTATTGACAGCAGCTCTCTCCCCCACCCCCCCGCACCTCGAACATCCCTGTTTTCCTTAATGTAAAGCGCCCCAGCGGAAAACCTGCTCTGATTTGTAGGGATAACATCCCGATACTCTCAAAGGAAAAGAAGTCTCCTCCTCCCGGGAAGGGCCTTCTCATCCTATCTTACTCCGTTACCCACCTAAACACTGTCTTCGAGCTCAGGGTCCGGTTCGCTCCCAGGCAAAGGCACGGGGAGGAGCGACTGATGCCGCGCGTCCCTCCTTCGCGGTGATTCGGGGCGGAACCGGATGTCTCTAGCGCGCCCTCGGCAGGGAGGGAAGAGCACGCGGCGCGCGCAACCTTCACAAGCGGCCAGATGTGGGCGGAGTGGCGATTATTACAGAGGCCGCTCCAGTGAGAGCAAAGGATACCCAGAGTATTTTTAAGTTAATGGGGTAATAGCAGCTTTTAAGTTTGGCCGGAAGTTCTGGTTCTCTCTCCCGCACTTGCTTGTGTATCTATATATGAATTCCTTCCTCCGCTGTTTTCCAGAGACAAGAATTTCACTATTTCACCTGCAGGCAATCAGAGGAGCCTCCGAGCTATGATGGTCTGGGATTTTCTGAGATTCCCGTCTAAGAGATATTAAAAAAAAAGGTCTGCAGACCTCACTTCCGGTTCCGATGAGGATTTTTCATATCTGGGAGGCAAAATGGGTTTTTGAAATCATAATTCTAATCTATTTAAAGACCTATTTTTGTAGTGCTCTGAAATGATCATATCCTGAAGTCTTGTAGCCCTGCCCATTTTATTATCCAAATGCCTGAGGGAGAAAAAACTCAAAATTGAATAATTTATAAATACAAAAACAGATTATACCACAGCGTTTTAGAAGTGAAGCTCATCCAATATTGCAATTTTATAAATCCAATTATACTCAGTCATTTCAGAATAAATCACAATAAAGAAACAATTTTTTTTAAAGAAATGGTAACAGTATTCAAAATTTTAAGCATAATTTTAAGCATAATTTTTTAAAGGTATAATATTCCCTAAAATGGTTCGGATTATAAGTGACTTTAATTTTATGGCATGGGTGAATTTACAGGTGTACCCAGAGGAGTTGTGAAGGAAACAGGATGGAGTGTCTCACCCACCTAGAAGGGAAGTCTTTGACTCAGGGGTCTACCTGTTCATTGAATTGGGCCCATGAAGGCAAGATAAAGCCACCTAAGTTCTACTAGGCAAAGACAGACATTGCATAACAATACTCTATACTGCCCTTAGTCTATTTCGCTGAAGTGAAAAAGAAGTGTTGAGGACTCAAACAAGTGTTTGGTGGTGATATAACAGGGTGAGGGAGAAACATGGTATTTTTGTGAAGCAACTTTGTGGGGGGTGGGTATAGATTGTTAGGAATATTTCCACTCCAACCCAAATCCTTCAGCAGCTTTGGAAAAATAAAAGCAACAAGGAGAATGAGATTTGCTTCCCTTTCACTTCTTTTTCTATCAATAAATCTCTTGTTTACTGCCATCCATTAGATTTTTGCAGCTCTCCCACAATTTTACTGAGCACCAATTCAAGGACTCATCTTCATATCCAACTGTTATTGACTCTTAACTTCTGATTGTGAGGATAAAAAGAGAACCAGGTGGATTCTCCGCCTGTTCAGAAAGCAACAGGCTGCCGGTTATCTATGAATACGATAATTACTAATTGCTAGTAGTTGCTGATTCAGAATATGACCTTGGGAGAGTGCCAAGTCCAAAATCATATTTTAGTTAAAGAAAGCTGAGCGCTGGAGATGGAATAACAGCTTAAGAGAAAGTAGCATTATTTGGCTTTATCGGGCTATATCCAAACTGCTCAAGACTTGCCTCCTTGATGCCTCCTTCCTGACTGTTCTTTCCCATTTCCCCTGCTGCTTACCATGAGATGGGACTTAGTTGACTTCTGCAGAACTATTTGGTGCTCAAGCTACAAAATGTTTTAAATTCTCTTTCACCATTTCTGTTTCCAAAGTCTCCTGGCTAGCAAATTGTAGAAATAGAATAATAGAGGAAAATAACTCCATTTTTTTAATTTCTAAATAACCGGAACTTTCTGTATATCAATATTTATGCACTAATAAAGTTTCTCAAGTTTAACTACCATGCTTTCTGTGTGCACTATTCCAAGACATAGACATGGAAAAGAACACCCACTAACTGCCACAAAATTGTCCTAATAAGCCACTTTTAGAGGACATCGCAAGATGCAGTCTTTGTCTCACTGGTAGTCAGTTACAGAGGCCACCAAAAATTGTATTTAGCTGTTCCAGTTTTAAAATATTTTGTCTTCTACACTGTAAAAGGCAGCTATTCTATTCAATTGTACTTGCTTTAAAATAACATTTTCTCCCTTTCCCTACAATTTCTCACTTAATACACCATATTTTATTCCTTAACATTCTCACCTCTAGCCAATCATTTAAAGTTTTCTTCTTTCTCTGAACCCAAAATTTTCTTGCTTTACCAGACACATTTCTCAACTTATTTCTATTTCATTTTAATTTGAAGATATATTCAACTTTCAATTACAAATAAAAATATACCATTATATACAGTAGACACACCCATTTCCCTTTATTTCAACATTCATTTCTAGCAACAAACTACATACTATCCACTCAAATTAACTTATCTATGTATTTCTTTATTGGAGAATACAATTCACTTACTTTGTACTTTTTCATTCTTCCTGTAAGAAAAGAAACAGTCTAGAAAATGGCCATCACCTATACTGCTGACCTTCTCAAGCCTTCTCCCCAACCAGCAATGCAATTTTATCTGTAAAAGCAGTGCTGAGAAACAGCTGGTGTTATATGGGAGGGGGAAAGAAGATGGAAGGTGTGGGTGGAGTAAAGCTTGAAAGTGATAATTTTCTCTAACAGTTTTCCAAAAGAGTAATGGGACAGGAGTAGTAGTAAAACTCACAAAGTAGCAATGAGAAGAGTGATCTAATGACAAATAGCTTGTGAATAGTTGTGTGTTGGCTCAATCAGAATAGAGCTGGAAGGGACCTCAGAGGTCTTCTAGTCCAACCCCCCTGTTCAAGCAGGAGCCCAAAATTTATGTGGTTAAGCAAGACATTTGTTAAGTGAGTTTTATCCCATTTTAGGGCCTTTCTTGCCACAGTTGTTAAATGAATCTCCACAGTTGGTAAGTTAGTACCCTGGTTGTTAAAACTATTTTGTGTTGAGATCACCAAATTGGGTATAATTAAAAGAACATTTCCTATTTCTACTTCATTTTAGTTTAATGTGTTGGAATAAATTTACTGAGTTTGTCTCCCAGCTGGGAAGCAGTCACCGATGCTGAGAAGATATAGACATGGAAGCCAGCTGCCAGAAAAGGGATCCTTTAATTCAGGAAGGCAAGAAAGTAGTGACACATCTCAAGCATTCCTGGCCTGCAAGCAGATTGGCATAGGTATATGGATTTTTATTCCCATTTTCCCTTTGAAGTGTGTGTGGTTTGATGAGATTTGGTGTGCCTTTAGTTAAGATGGTTGCTCTGAGTTCTGTCTTCCTGCTTTAATGGTTTAATCCTGTTCCTGCAGCTTTCTCTTTCCTATATAAATAAGGAGAAACTTTCTGACAGTGAGAGCAATCAACGGAACAGCTTGCCCTCGGAAGATGTAGGAGTGCCATCACTTGAGACCTTCAAGAAGAGATTGGACTGCCATTTGTCAGAAATGGTGTAGGGTCTCCTGCTTGGTTGTGGGGGTGTGTGTGTGGTTGGACTAGATGACCTACAAGGTCCCTTCCAACTCCGATTATATCTGTTAACTTCAATCTGTTAACTATCCTGGGGGTTAATTCTGCCAGGAAAAGGGGAGTTTCCAGGTGACTTATTTTTAGTTGGTTTGAGTACTTTCAGGATCTGCCTCATAGTCCAGTTTTGTTTTTGTTATTCCTAGTGCTAGCCTTTGGCAGTAGCCCAGACTTTTAGTTTACTTTGTTATTTCTATTAACAAAATTAACTAAAAAAGTTAATGGCTTTTGGCAGCATGTTCAGAATTTCAATCAGCCGAGGATGGGATTTTTGCTTTAGCTTTCTTAAAGGGGAAGCCCTGGCTTGAGTCTCTTTGCAGTGTTTTCTGAGGTTTCTGGTGATGTAAGGTTTCCGGCACTGTCCTTTTTGGGGTGCTGTTTCTGCTGTTTTATTCAACTTTTAATTACAAATAACGAAGTAAACAGAAGCACCTCTTTATACACACTGTTTTTCAGTACTTAAGGGGCTTTCACAAAGAGGGAACTGATGTATTCTCCAAAGCACAAGGGGCAGGATAAGTAATGGGTGGGCACTTTTTAAAGAGAGATCCAATCTAGGATCTGCCTCATTTTCTCACAATAATTTATCTATGAAATAGCTCGCCTCCCAGAGTTGTGAGTGCTCCATCATTGGAGATTTTCAAATATAGACTGGATAACTACATGAACAGGATGCTATAAGGTTTGTCGTGATCAGGGGTTGGGCCTCCCTTCCAGCCCTATAATTCTGTGTTGTTTTCCCTTATTTCAATGTCCATTCCCTGTAATAAACTACATACTTTCCACTCTTTTATCATATTAATTTCACTAGGTGTTTCTTTAGTAAACATTTTGATGAATACAAATTAATTTTCTTGGTAATTTTTCATTATTTCTATGTAAATTAAAACTGTTGTTTTCCAGTCAAATACAACTACCTTGATTTTTAATTTATTTATTATTAGATTAATTTTCAGATCCATATTGTTCTCACACAATCCATCTAAAATTAACTACCAATATAATCAACACTATGGCATCATTGATCTGCATATTTACACTTGATAAGCTAATCTTATTTATATTTTAGTGTTGTTTCAACTACACTATCTCCTATTGCTTCTTCATCGTTCTTCAACTGTTTCACAGCATTTATATTTTTTGGTCTTTTTTGGACATTAATATTTATAATATTTCATCTCTTCGTATGGAATACATTTTCCCTTCTCGAGAATTGCCACGAAAGTTCACGGAGTAATTAAACATATCCTGACGAGTTCAGAGACTGAACTTCTGAGTTTTAGTTTTAAACTTTTAAAACATCGACTGCCTCCTGTTTTGCATATGGGGTGTAACCTCAATGTTTTAGGGCAACAATTTAAGAATAGTCTTAATAATATATTTGAATTTCTAATTTGAATTTCTATTTGCCAAATCGTTATTAAAAATATTACAGAAAAGGCCAATCTTCATTAACCTTGCTCCAATGCTTTCTTTTCTAGCCAAATATGGAATTCAGAATTTAGTGGCAAAACCGCCTTGCTTTCCATTGATTTGATTGCACTTTAAATGTTGAATATCTAAAATAATGAAACAATATAAAAGCCGAATGTTTTGCTTTAGAGAACACGTTCGCGTGGGTTCCACGTTCGAAATTTGATTAAAATGAAGATGCCTTATACCGCATACAACATTCCACTGGAATAAAATTAAAAAGATCTACTGAAAACGGAAGTTCTGTCTGTAAAGTATTGGTTTCTATCTCTATGGTGGCTACCGTGGTGCCACGTCTTGGCGCAAGCGCATTGAAGTTAGTGCTGACGGTTGTTGACGGGGACCTAGTGGGGGAGTCGCGGCCTAAGGATCGTTGGGAGAGTGGTCACGGTGATAAGATGAACTTCTTACGGGGCGTCATGGGCGGCCAGAACCCTGGACCTCAGCCGTCCGGTGCTGACACGGTAAGTTGGACAGCGTGGCGAAGAAAATCCTGGTTTAGGACTCTTTCTCTGCATGGTGACTCGTAGGACCCACTTCCCGGCAAAAGCCCTGCTTTACAGACCCACGTTGTCTCCTTGGCGTGGCGTTTTCGCTGCTTTTGCAGACCGTTGACAGAAGCTTGAGGATGGAGATACCTTCGAAGTAACCCATTTGTGTTGTGCCTGTTTCTTTATAATAATATGTAAAAGAGGCTATGTCCACGTAGACAAAATATATCACAATGAAACACTGGGGTGATAAAGCCTGGTAAATACTGTATTTAGTACAGTAAGCATAAAACAATGAATGGAATAGCTGGATTTCAGCCATTCTCCTTAATTTGCCACCTTAGCTTCTGTAAGCTGAGGATCAGTGCTGCAGTTGCTCCTTATAAAGCATAAATGCCCAGTGGGTCTGTATGCCCCCTTTTTTAAATATCTAAGGTCATTTCAGCAGCCAGCTGAAATGGAATTCTATTATTATAGTTTTCCTAAGAAAGAATTTCATTTTCATTTGTGTCCCCATGTTGATAAATTATGAATATAAAATCATTTATTTACTGAGCTTGTTAAAAGCATGTACAGTATACATTTTTGAGCAAAAGTTTTTGAATTTATAAATATTGGCAGTAAGAACACATAAGACCTAAAAAAAATAGAAATATGTATTGAACGTATCGTATCTTTTTGCCCAGCTAAATGGTAACACCTACCCAAACTTGGCTGACCTAAAAAGAAATCAAAGCAAAGTCAACCTTACTTAGTACCTAATGTAGGACTACCAAGATATATTAGGGCTATATACCAAGCTGGAAAAATAAAAATAAGATTAAAAAAAATCCTAGAATTAAGGTATGTAAAGCAAATCACATCTATATTCTGCTAACAATACATTTGTTATATAGTGTGGGAATTGAATTGACTTAGAGGAGAGCACTAACAAATTGCTTCCCATATTTTCCTCATAGTTGCTGTACCTTATCTGTATAGTAGTATCTTCAATAATATGTCATGTTTTGTGTTCAGAAAAAAAGTATGAGCATTGTGATTTGGGGTGATAGCAAGATACTGGTACTTGGATTTGGATTATTTGCAAAAAAAATCAACAGTAATTTCTGATTTGCCATTATTTTAAAAACATAGCATTCACGTCCTGCTACCTTATGTTCCCTAATACAGCAAATTAAATAAAGATTTATACAGATAGTTGGTTATATTTTCAATAGGTAGCCTATTGTTCCATGAAGTACCATTAAGTTTCAACTAGGTGTATTTATTGAATAGAACTCCTGGATTCTAATTTTTAAAACATATTAAATTTTGTAATTCTAAAATTTTCCATGCATTTCATAAATACTATTTTACTCTATTTTGGGATTATTTTACTGAAAAACAAGGTGCTAAAAATAAACAATCCCCTGAAATTAATATAATTATTAATATAAAGTAGAAGATAAAGTGTGCATTTAACAAGTTCACAAGTACTACAAGTAGTAAAATAAATAAGCAAATCAGAGAATACAATTTCCTAAAAGGTGGATTGTAATGTTTTCCATACATCCTGCCTTTTAATGCAATTCTCTTATATTTTAATATCTACATTCACATCTTTCTAGAATATTCTGCACTGAAGAACTGATTAAAGCACCTCAAAGGCAACACAACTCTTCACTATGTGCTCTAAGCCTCCGTAATTATAAAAAAAACCATGTAACATTACTACTAGAGAATGTGTACATGACTTTTAGCTGAATTTTAGTGCATACGTGTAAAGGAATACAAGAGCCTTTTTAGAGTAAATTACAAAGAGATAATAGAATAGTGCATAGGTTTTTTTTTTGTTACTTATTTTTTTCTTTTTATAACTTGATTTTAAACATAATGACTAAAAAAATAAATAGGAAGCATTTCTCTCAGTTGCTCCACAATGTTTTGATTCCACACAGGATTACTGAAAAATAAACTCAATATGATTGTTGAGTGGAAGATAATATGCTGTGATATTTGATAACATCTAAGGCAGAAACAACATTTTTGCCTATGTTCTGAGCATATTTTGCTGACTTAGTTTTTTCACCAATGTTTCTGCAAAATAATAGTTCGGCATTTCTAAATGTTAAGATGATAAAAACCTATGGGGGAAGCCATTCCTGAGTGAGGGAACTCTTTTTGAGAAGGGTATTTTTTTCAGTGTATGGGAATCATAAGCTTTCCCGCCATATTAGAAGGGCAAATTCCACCTGGAGTAGATGGTTCACAGGTAACAGGGACCTGAGCTGATAGGGAAAGTACTGACAAATACTATTCAAAAAGCAATTGTAATTAATAATGCATACATTTCAGAACAGTTGAGGTTTAAATGGCTTTATGAATCCTTTTTTCCTGGGGAAAAATGTTGGTAGGTTTCAAGTCTGAGATGAATGAATAAAGATAGACTATTTAATTCTTGTTTGTCTGGTAAGCTTTCATTGTAATGCCCAGTTGTTTTTATCTGCAAGGTGCAAACATATGCTTATCATGAATTTATCTTCTTAGAATGATTTAGAAATAAAAATTGTTGCTTACTTTTTTCTATTGAAATGTGTTCGTTACGATTGTTTTTAAAAGATGGAGGATTAAAGCTTAGGTTCCATGTAAGACTTACCTCTGTATGAGGAAAAAGAGAATCTTCGGATCTGTTTCATAGCTTTAGTATGGCTGTGATCATAAACAGGCAAATCCCTTTAAATGCCAGCACAAAGAACTTTGCAATAAATATATTATAATCAATGGAAACTAATCAAGGACAAAAGCAAAAGAACAATTAACCAGTGGAACAACTTGCCTTCAGAAGTTGGGGGTGCTTTACCAATGGAAGTTTCTAAGAAGAGAATGGACAGCCATTTGTCTAAATGGTATAGGGTCTCCTTGCACAGGTGCTTGGACTAGACAGCAGTCACCAACTGGTGATCCATGGACCACTGATGGTCTGTGAGAAAATTTTGGTGGTCTGTAGAAAAATTATTTGGATTTTTTTATATTGCACTAAATCAGGAGTTCTCAAACTATGGCCCCTGGGCCGGATAGGTGCAATGAATGTTTGTGTTGCTGCAGAGAGTCTCCTCCTTCAGGGTCTTTTTGTGCGGGTTGGAGGGAGGCAGAAATTCCGACTTGGGGTCTGCTTCAGCCTCCTGGTGCAGAGCTTTGGGTGAAGTCTGGAGGGAAGTGCCACTGGTGGTGAAGAGCCAGAGGGCCTTGTTCCAGTGGGACTGCATCGTGGCCTGGAATGGCTGTTCATCTCAGGTGCTCCACTGAACCTCCAGGTGCTGGTACCTGGCCTTGCACTCCCGCAAGTCTTCCCTCTGTTTGGAAAGCCTATGCTCATAGTCCTCAGTGAAGTGCTTCTGTTGAGCCTCCTTCTCGGTCAGATCCAATTTGAACTGAGCCAGCTGTTTTGCCAACTCTTTCTGATTGGCTGCTTAGCTTCAACAACTACTTCCTGTTGGGGTCCTAAGGGATCCGGGCAGGCAGGCGATCAGTGGCTGGGAGGAGAGGGGTGAGTTGAAGCCTTGACGTGAGTGACATCAAGTTGGCCATGCCCACCCAGTCACATGATCACCTAGTCACGCACACCCATCTGGTCATTGGGCAGATCATATTAGTGGTCCGCAGGATTTCAAAATATGAGTTTAGTAGTTTCTGAGGTCCAAAAGGTTGGTGACCTCTGGACTAGAAGACCTCCAAGGTCCCTTAAAAATTCTGAATTGAAAATTGAATTGAAATGAATACATTTTGAAAGACTGCTGATGTAGAGCTTAAGGTGATGTATAGCAGTGAGTCCCAGATTCGCGCTATCTTATGAAATCTGATTGGGTGACTTTGGGATAGTCACTCTCTTAGCCAATATATGTCATGTTGAATGTGAAAATAGAAGGTGTCATTATATATCCCATCTTGGAACTCTTGTAAAAAAGTGAAATCTAAATCTAACAAATAAATAAAAGAATATTCCTTGAAAATGGAGAACTAATATCTAGTAATAATTTTAATGATTATTTAATAATTTTAATTAAGTCTGCACATTACTTTAAACTGTGATTCAACCTTTTTTTTTTCAAAGAAATCAATTTGATATAGTCATACAAAACATTAAGTAAGTATCAGGTATGCTGTACTGTAGTTTTGCATTTCTGTATGTATGAATCCATCTAGCACAGGGATGTCAAACTCAATTGCATTGACGGCCACATCATGGTTGTTTTTGACCTTGGGGGTCCAGGGTGGGCATGGCCAGCTCAACATCACTTGTGTTGGGGGTGCCTGTGGTGGCCAGTACGCTTTGCCAGCCAAAAGGAGCTCCCAAGCTTCTATTTCAGCTCTGACAGCTTCCTGCAATCCTTTGCCAGTGAAAACGGAATTCAGGAGGCCCTCCCGAGTTCCTTTTTCGCTGGCAAAGGCACCGCAGGCCAGTCCTTCACTGTTTCCAGGGTAGCCCCATGGGCCAGATCTAAGCACCCCACAGGCCGGATCCTGCCCCCAGATCTTGATACCCCTGATCAAGCATATAGTTTCAAATGAAGAATACATATTTTTATAAAATGGTGTACAAATTCTTATTCTTTTGAACTGTAACGTGAACTATACCATGGTTAGTTTTGATTTCTATCTGAGAAAATCTGAAATTTTGACATCTTAGAATCTTAGTTTTTGAATCATTTTATTTCTGTTGTAGATTCAAAAATTATGTGATAGAGTGGCATCTTCCACCTTACTTGATGATCGCAGAGATGCTGTACGTGCCCTGAAATCTCTTTCAAAGGTATATATAAATATATTTCTAACAAAATGTCATTTGCATGTGGCATCTAAAGTTTGGTAAAACATTATAACACTTAAAAAAAACACTTGCTCTGTTCTTGGCAGAAATATCGTTTGGAAGTGGGGATTCAAGCTATGTCTCATCTTATACATGTTCTCCAAACAGACCGGTAAGATTTGCCAGATGATTTTAAAATATACAAATAGGATCTTCCAGATGTAAATCTTGAATTATGAAGTTGAATTATTAAAACGTAAGAAATATACTCATGAGAATCAAATTGATCATTATCTGCCCAGTGTTTTCCGCAAGAATGGAGTATAATTCTACTATAGTAAATTCAAGAAGCTTCAGGACCTATCAATGTAACTAACAAATTGATATTGAATGCTTAGGACAGATGTTTCTTGCTTATTCATCATTTGTTCAGTGACAATTTGAATAATGAATACTGAAATTTATAACTGGCCTTGAAGTTAATGAAACTTATAACTGGCCTTGAAGCCTTTGTAGTAGTGCCATGGTCACTTGATTGTAATTCAGGCACTTGGCAACCAGCACGTATTTATGATGGTCACAGCATCCCACAGTAACATAATCCTCATCTGTGACCTTCACGGCTGCCTTCGAACAAGGAAAGTCAGTGAGGAAGCAGGCAGGCAGGAAGTCACAAATCATGGTCACGTGAAATTGTGCTTAATAAGCACTGTTGATTCGTTTACAACACAACCAGAACTATCACACTGCCCTCATAAGTCAGGCATAGTATTGTGGTTTTTCCTTTTAGACCACGTGTAGTGCAGGGTTGTCAGTTCTTATTGCAGTCAGTATGCAAAGGCTACCTGTAGTAGAATTCCTGAACATATTCCTTATTAAGTATTAAACATACTCCAAACCAAGGCTTTGCAATAAGCCTTGTAATGACATCAGAGATTAATTATATTATTTGTAATGTTAGTGTTATATGCAGTTTATTCAATGAGAGTTTGTCCTTTTATTCATAGTTCAGATTCTGAAATAATCGGCTATGCTTTGGATACCCTCTGCAATATCATGTCCAATGATTTGGAAGAGGAAGAACAAGGTTAAGTAGTTGATTTTTAATATGTCCTTAACAAATAGATTTTACTTAATTTTATTTAATTCAGTGAAAAAAAAATTAAAAATTAAAGTGATCAGCTTTAGATATGCAAGTCTGCATTAAGTTTTGGCACAGTTGCTGTCACCTCTATAATGGCCAGAGGAAATGTAATGCATATAAATCCAGTTTTAAGTTGAAAAAAGGCTTTCTGTATGTGAACTTGAGGTACTATGACTATTTCAGGGGGAAAAAAGTTATAATCCAGGATTTGATTTCATCCTTATCCCACTCCATTTTTGCAAAATGGCTATTGGATGGGAATATATTGAGTCCTTCTAACCTTATCTACTGCAGTTATAAGGAAGTGAGAAAAGAATAGAGTGTGGTGCCCCAAGCTTATGAAGGTACATTCATGTAATTATAGATCATAATTTAGGGTTGCATCAAAACTAATACAGTATCTCTTTCCTATTACAGAAATAATTTTGCTTTAATCTTTCGTAACTTTTGTTATGGATTTGCATGATTTGTTTTTAATGTAGTGTGAGTGAAATGAGCAGCATCTGAAAGCATTGTTTTAAATTCAAGAAATATATGCTGAAGCCAGTGGTCACAGAAATCAGTTTGAATGAGTATAACTCAAAATAAGTAAAGTAATTATGTTGGAATTTCTAAAATTAAAGATTCTCATTTCATTCTAGTTACAAATTATTTTGTTTTACTGATAACCATATTTCATTGTGTGTTTCTTTTTACCTTACTTAAAATTGCCAGTTTTAAATAGCCCTTTGTTGTTTTTTACTGTTTCATGTTAAAGAAAATAGTATAAAAAGATTTACAGTACTATGTTGATGCAAAGGATTGGAACTGTTCTCTTATTGAATAGGCCCAATAAGAAACAAAACACTGTAAATTGCTCAAATGTGCTGTCTTTCCCAATATTGGGAGAATACTGGTGTAGCGGATCCTGCATCTGGGAGTCAACATTAACCCAAAGGAAATCATAATCTCAAGATACTTGGCTGTGGCCAAAATCTATTAATTGTTAGGCATGCTTTTGGTAGCACAGAAGACAGACTTATGGCACCAGAACAAGTAACCCTGGAACTATTAAGATTCCTACAAATGGGAGAGAGGTGTAAGACATGTGGGAGATTATGAGAACTACTGGAAAGGAAGAGGAGTTCAGTAAGTGTGAGATGAAGCAATACAGCCCAGAAATCTTCCCTTAATTGTTTTATTATAAGTCTGCCTGAGAACTAACTTTCAAGTTTTATTATTACATTTTTATCCAGCCTATCTTGGGTTTGCCATCAACATGAGGCTTGACAAAGGCTTGCATTGTATCAATTGATTGCCACTTAAAGCTATGTCCTGATTGGGTGATGGGCATCCTTTCCTAAGAGTGTCAGCATCTTCACTTTCCTAATCATTCAACACTTCTCTTGGGAAACTGTAATTGGTTCTTAGGGTTTCGCTGCTACCAAACCTATTTTGGCAGATGCCCAAAAGCATATTCACCTGTTTTTTGGTAGCCATATTAACTATGAAGGTTATAGAATGAGGGGCTCTCTGTGGAAAAAATATCAAGATAAGATGGTGCTAAGACCAGATCTTTGCTTCATGCCCAGTCTCCTTGTCATGCCCCTGGTGGAGTCTGACTTTGAGGAAGAAGAGGAACAGCCAACAGGGAGTGGGAGTGTGGTTCCAGAGGTGGTGGAGGAGGCTGGGGAAGGGCAGAGGCTGGCTGAGCGGTCATAGGAGGATCCAGGCCCGTCCCCTATCCATCCTAGGTCATGCAGGGAGGAGAGGATAAGGGAAAAGCAAGGTCTACTCAAGAAGAGATTACCATGATCCTCCTCGTGGCTTGCAGGTGGGAGCTACGTATATCAGTTTCCAACTACGCAGTTAGAATTGCTGAAGTCAGTGTTCTCCTTGAAAGAGGCTTATCTTTGCTGGTGTTCTTCCCATGGACTTTTCTCGTCTATTTTCCTGAAGTTTCTAATTAGTTATCTTGGCTTGCTTCAGAACTCTCATCAATGCGGTTTGTTTTGGCTTTCTGTTTGCCTCCTTATTTACTTTTGTGACTTTAAACTGTGCCTAATAAAACAGTGAAGTTAAGTTGAAGGCTTTACCGGACTTTAATATATGTTCTGGGTTTCGGGTTATTTTGAGAGACTACAGGTCATCACACTCCTTAATATGTCTACTCAGAGTGCCAGCAACATCAAAGAATGAAAATTCTATTTTTTTAAGGTATTGATCTTGTCTGAATCATATACATACATCAAATATTGTAAGATAATAAAATGAGGCTCCATAGATCAAGACTGGGTATGTTTAACATTGGACTAACTCTCCCTGAGCATACTAGAGTATCTTGTTCTTTCAGTTCCATCTTCAGTGACCAAGAATTATAATTGGATTTAAAGACTTAGAGCCTTTCATAGTCAGTGACAGTCCCATCTACTGAAAGACAATTATTCTAGTGACCAAGGACTACATACTATAAAGAAGTTATACTATGGTCAGCGGTCAGCTGAAGTTAGACTGTGTATGTGAAGGGAGTAGCTTCATCCACAGGGAAAAAAATCTTAAGCTTTTCCTTCTAACTACTAAAAGAGTATGAGTAAATACCTTTTTAGCACCAATTTGTATTCTTTTCAACATTAGTGATATAAAATTAATTGTGCTTCTTTGCAATATTAAATAGAAGTTGCTTTATTTTTTTAAAGCTTTCTCTTTCTCCCTCTGCACTTACAGATGATTCTGAAGGTAAAAGAAACAGAGTATATATTAGCATGATGCATTTAGATGTAGTTCTAAGTATTAATTATTCTCAACACTTACCCATTTGGAAAAAGAATGCTATATTTTAGAAAATAGTTTTAGCACTTTTTACATGCACACAAGTGTTGACAAAACAAAAACAATAAGAATTCAATCTTATTAAAAATAGAGAAACTGAGTTTATTAATACTAGTTTGTTTTTACATATATAATATGGCCCCAATACTAGTTATATATAGAATATATTGTGCAATTTTGTATATGGGTTCTGTATGGTACATAGCAATTGAAATCTAGAACTAGTCAGTGAAGTAATGGAAAATATTTCAGATATATCACAAAATAGATATGCTGTCCTATATAAAAACTTGGGAATGCTCTGAGTGGAAAAAAATCACACTTCAGAATATAATAAAAAATCCATAAAAGTAAAGTATAGAATTAATAACTATAATCTATAGTACTAGATGAAATATATATAATACCAATAGCACTCATATATTATTCTATAATGCTTAAAGCACTGTCTGAACAGTTTACAGAGTCAGCATACTCAACAATCTGGGTCCTCATTTTACTGACCTTGGAAGGATGGAAAGCTGAGTCAACCTTGAGCCAGTCAGGATTGAACTCCTGGCGGTAGGCAGAACTAACCTGCAATACTGCATTCTAACTTCTGTGCCACTACAGCTCTTTTAAAATCATATATCATGTTCTAGGATAAGATCAAACCCAAAACTCATACTTAGTTCCCAAATGTACAGTGAAAAAGAACTATCTTTATTTTCTTCCTGCAAGCAAACAGCATGAAGCCATCCTGAACTCCCAGGGAATGCTCTACCACAAGGCCAAAAGCAAATGATTTCTGCAGTATCCTAGAAGGATTCTGCAGAGACTACTTGTTTTTAACTCCCATTATTGCAATTTGAATATATAGGACAGACTCAGTTTAAAGAACATAATCCAATAGATTAAAGAATGTGTGTCCTAAAGGGCTTTATAGATCACGCCCAAGACATTGATTTATATATGGAAACCTACTGTATATTATACTGTATAATATAGGTCTAAACTACAGACGTTATCCTGCTGTAATGGTTGATACTCGCCAGCAAACAAGTTGACAGTTTCTGGACAAACTAGTTTCTAAGTCTTCAAGGTCTGGAATAGAGTTATACCAATTCAATCATGAAATGATAAACTCAGTATTACTAGAACTTGTTTAGATTTTATTTCATCCCATTCAGTCCCTTATAGATATCAGAAACACAACAAAGAAATCCAGAATACCTCCTGCTTGGCCCAGGTCAGGGATACATGACAAGTATCTTCTACATCTTCAATTATCACTGCACCTAATATCCATTGCAAACTAATGGACAACTTCTCCCAACAGTTTCATATGGTTATTGACCAACAAAATCTATGGTTTGTAATAGTGGCAAATATCTGTAGCTCGGGTGTAGGATGAGGATAAAGGTTCATTCTTTGAGCTTGTGGGTTGGTTTCTGAACATTTTGTTATTCTCTGCCCACACCGACACCAAACAGTATTATTAAATTGGAGCAGCACAAAAATCATTGGCTACACTATCACCTGCCATGCTTGTGAGTTTATCGAAGCCTGGCACTCCACAAGCAATTCCATCAACAGACTCATTGACCTACAACCAACCTACAAACTCAATAGAATCCAAATCAACTGCATAGCCAACCAGAGACAGCATTAATCCTCAACCAACTCACACAGCCACTCCCATCAGCAATTCACTTCCCAATGATCCTGACTCCTTATCACAAGACCCATCACAAGACTCACTGATGACTCACAGCTGGCCATCACAAGACCCTCACTTGAGACACCCATACCTGAAGCCCTTATAAACAGAAGAACACTGACATCTCCTAAACTCAGCTGAAGATGTTACCTAGTCTGGTAATGAAATATTCAGAAACCAACCCACAAGCTTGGAGAATGGATCTTTATCCTCAAAATCTATGGTTCCCCTCCCCCAAAGAAAGGCCAAGGGCTTAGGGACTTCCTACCCTCTACTAGCCGGAAGGCATACTACCCCTATAAGACAATGCTAACTTTCATAGGCAATCTAGAAAGATAATATAGTTCATGATATCAAACATTGCTGTGGAGTCTAAAAGGACCTTACATTGCCCTCATCCATATCCACATCTAATAACGTTTTCATCATATAACTGAGCTTAAATCATCATTCAACCAGGATTCTCTATAATTTCATTACCTTCTTCAGAATTGCCCCCCACAGAAATTTGGAAACTTGCAGACATTATGCAGTACATAATAAATGGTTCATTCAGGAAGAGGTTTTTGAACTTAAAAAAAATGAGATGAAATTGTTCTTTGCTTAAGGGATTCCTTTTTGTGAAATTCAACTTGTGTCTTTTTCTGTATATGAATGAGTTAAGGTAGTCTTAGAATATTGTTATATTTTTGAATGTTTATTTACTAGTTCATTGAGTTCGTTTTACTTTAGCATTTATTACTAAGTTTATAAACTGTAATGCCTAAACTCCTGACATATTTTGTATAATATGAAATATATGTATAATTAATCAATTTTAGTTTCTAATATCCTTATTTTTATTTTAAAGTGTCTTTGTTGAGACCTCTGATTTGTACTATTTTTAATGTTACAGAAGAAAATTCACAGAAACAAACAGAAGATTTTGGAAGTCAGTTTACTGAAATTTTCATTAAACAACATGAAAATGTCACTCTTCTGCTGACTTATTTAGAGGTGAGAATTGTTTTTTTTAAATTATTAACTATGTCATTTAACTGAGTGACATTGACATAAATAAAGTATAAAGAGTAAAAGAATTGGAAGGAATTGGAGGTCTTCTAATCTAATCCCCTGCTCGAGCAAAAGACTATATTATTCAGGACAAATGGCTGTCCAGTTTTTTAAAACCTCCAGTGATGGAGCACTCACAACTTCTGAAGAAAAAACATTTCATTGATTAATTGTTGTCACTGTCAGAAAATTGCTCCTTAATTCTAGAATTGATCTCTCTTTGTTAAGTTTCCATCCATTACTTTTTGTCTTGTCCTCAGGTGCTTTGAAAAACAGATTAACCCCCTGTTGTCTGTGACAGCTCTTCAAATACTGGAAGACTGTTATGTCATTCCTAGTCCTTGATGTTGAGACTTTGGAAAAAGTGCAGAGAAGAGCAACTAAGATGATTAAATGCCTGGGGACTAAAATGTTCAAAGAACAGTTGTAAGATTTGGCTATGTTTAGTCTAGTCTGCAACACTCAAAGAGCCATTTGGACCCATTTCCCACAGAAAAAAAAACACTGGGGCCACAAAACCTGGGTGGGCATAGCCAATTCAACGTCACTCCCACCCAGTCACATGACACTCCCCAGCCACATCTACGCAGATTTTGTGGCTCCCAATGTTCCCTGTGGGAAATGGTTCTCTCCCTCCCTCTCATTTCTATTGTTTTCTTTCTTTCTTTCTTTCTTTCTTTCTTTCTTTCTTTCTTTCTTTCTTTCTTTCTTTCTTTCTTTCTTTCTTTCTTTCTTTCTTTCTTTCTTTCTTTCTTTCTTTCTTTCCCCCCCTTCTCTCTCTCATTTGTTTCCCATTCCTTTCCCTCTCTAATTCTCTCCCTCCAGCTTTCTCATTTATCTATCTCCCCTTCTCTCTTTCATTTATTTCTCTCTTTTTCCTTTCATTCTCTCCATCATTTTCTCATTTCTCTCTCTCTTTCTCCCTTTCTCTCTCTCTCTGTTTCTCTGTTTGTCTGTCTCTCTTTGTGTCTCTTCTCTCTCTCAGAAAGCTGAGGCTGGGCCAACCTGGCAAGTTTTCACTGGGGCTCTTTGCTACTCCTTTTCTTTCTTCTTGGCAACTTTTCAGAAATCCAGGTTGGCTGAGGAGTGAGCATGAGCCTCCAGCGGCAGCTTCACCAAAGACAACCCTCCTCCTGTGACCCCCTGGCCAACTATTGCGGGGTCAGGAGGACGTGCATGAGTGGGGGATACCCTCAAGCAAGTGGAGCAGCACCACAGTCAGCATTGATTGAAAAGCGTCTGGGGGGCTTTAAACCTTGCAACAGGGACTTTTGCCACCTGGAGGACGCTTTTCAATTAATGCTGCCAGTGATACCTCTCCTTTGAAGGGGTAAAGAAGCTTAGGGCAGCGGGAAAAGGGGGATGGCCCCACAAAACCTTGCACCCCCCCAACAGTCGGGCTTGGAGAAAGCTGGAGCGCCCTCGCCAAAGATGCTCACCCATCAGCTGATCAACCCGCCCCCTCCATGCACCTTCATTGTGCTTTGGCTGAGGCTGGCCGCTTGCTTGAGAAGGGTATCGATGCTCATGTGCGCCCTCCCTGCCCCACAACAGCCAGCTAGGGGGTTGAATGAGAAGAAAGAAGAGTTGTCTTTGGTGAAGCTTCCACCACGACTCATGCTCGCTTCTCAGGTGTAGAACCCCCTTCTGTCATAACCTCCTCCCAGATCCCATTCCTACCCCACCAGCCTCATGTTAGTGAGATTGGTGTCGGCCATAGCCAGGTTGGGCCAGTGTCTTGGGGACTGTAACAATTTTCCTGACAGCCTTGTAGATGTTGTACAACTTTTAAAATTAATACAAGATCATCTGGGAGTCTGATTATCCCAGCTGCCTGCCTAAATGTGTGGCAAAGATAATATTTTAGAAGGTTGTTATTACTCCCTGGTCCTTAGGTTGTGGAAGACAACCCTTCACATTTGGTTGAAAATTGTTCGGGTAAAGTGAATTACCCGGGGCATTATTCCAAATTTACAGAATTCTTATATTTTTTTTCATGGCAATACTTCTCCACTTCCAGGACAAAACATTCCACCCAACAGAAAGTGAGCTCTTTGAGATATTTTCAACAGCTTGCTGTTTTTTCAGAGTGGTAGACTAGCAGTTTTCAGTTCAGAATCAAATCACCAAAAGTGTGGCATCTAGCATCAGTTATTCACAGCTGAAGCCTTGTATCACCATCTCCTTGCTGGTATAGATTTGTCCAGCATTTTCTTCAAATAAAACCTGTTTCATTCACATTAAATATCGCTGGGATGAATAACCAATTTCCTCAATTATTTCCTTGAGGGATTCTAGGAACTCCCAGGATGCATCCTCATCCACACTCGCTGTCTTTCCACTCACTTTCACATTATGCAAGTTCACACAACCCTTAAAAGTCAGGAACCATTGATGACTTCCAACAATCTTCAGCAATGCTTTCACCAACCTCCTGTCATGAAACAAGTTTTAAGCCTTCTCCTGTATCAATATTGGGCTAAGGGGTACACACCACTGATGCTAATATTCAGTCATTATGCTGAACAGCATCTCTATTTCTTCCATCAGTTTTCCTTTCCTCTTGGTTGTTCTGGACTGGCTAGACACTGGACTTTTCACATGTTCCATGATCTTGTCCGTGCCTAATGATTTTGTCATCTTCATCATCGTTTCCCACTTCTGTTCAATATTTGCGCATTATTGGCATTGTGAAGGTCATTGTGGTGCATCAAAAACTAATCTTTTCTGATCTTCTGATTTCTGGGACTTTCAAGAATGGACTTAGGGATCAGGTTTTTTCTATCTGAAAGTTTGCAAGTGAAAAATTCTTAGAGTACATTTGTACAGCATTCCCAGTTAACCATTTCAATCTGATACATATTTTGAAGGAGACATTTTGCAAGGAGTCATGAAATTTGTGTGTGTCGGAAACAGGGGATGGGACAAAACCTACTTACCTACTTCACTTGAGCCAGTGGATAAAAGGATTACAGTAGTAAGAAAGGATTACAGTGGAAAAAATTAAGGGAGAGATCCTTATTATGATTGCATTTCTCCTCATATGCTGCACTACTGTTTATACAGAAGAGTAAACATAAAATGAGAGATATTTTAGCTTCTTTTCACTTCTGATGACTCACTTAAGTATTTTCAGTTCAACCAGTTATTCAAACAAATTTAACTCATATGTTTAACTCATAAAACAAATTTAACTGGTAAGAGCTTTTTAGGTATTGCTATTGCTTGATGTTAATTATTTGGCAGATTTGTAATATTTCAATCAATAGTTTATTAATTACTCACCCCAGAGAGAAAAAGAAATACTAGCCTCTTTAGAACTGGTGCATTACATTACTACTACAATAAAACTTTAATACTTTATCAATGACATATATGATCATTGCAGGAGTTTGATTTTCATGTCCGGTGGCCTGGAGTAAAACTTCTTACAGTGTTGTTAAAACAACAGGGTCCCCAATTGCAGCAGATAATCTTAGTCAGTCCTATGGGTAAGTATTTTTAAACTTTTGCATCCATTTTTAAATGTAACAGCTATTTATTAATTATATTTTAAATGTAATAGCTATTAATTATATTTTTATTAAACAAATTTATATGCCTACCCAACTCACACATGGTGACTCTGGGCAGCATACAGGAATGAAAATAGATATCCAAAGCAATTGATAAAAATTTAAAATCTGTCAGCATTAACTTTTAGGGTAAATAATGTTTTCTTTAGTATGAAAAGGTAAGAGTAATAATAAGCACATGTTTTGAAGAAAGACCATAATTGAGTAATGAAATGCCGCAACATAGGAGCCTCTATTCTAGATCAAACCATACCCTGATTCAAGTAGTGTTGGGCAAGGGCTGGGAGCTTTGGAATTGTATTCCAGAACCAATTAAGGTGTTATTTAATCAACCCCTTGAGAAAGAGAAATTCCATGAAGATTCTTAATCATCCAGGTCATGGTTGTTCCAAACATGTTTTTTCCATTTTTTTGCATATTTTTTATTTTATTATATAAAATACTAAAGAAAAAAAAAAGAAAAGAAGAAATTTAGGGCGGAAAGGGAACAGGAAAAGGGGGTGTGAAATACAATGGGGAAGAGAAATAGAAAGAAAAGGGACCATTAACTTCCAACTCTTCCTAGCTCAGTACAAAATAAACACCCTCCAGCCTCAACTTTTTGCTATTACACATTAATATATAGCTGGCCATTTCTATAACATCAAATCTTTCTAATAAAAAAACCAAGATCAAAGTTTAATTTTTTTCTTCAAAAGCACAAATTCCAGAAGTGATATCCAAATAAGAACATATTTTCCTCTTTAAATAAAGTAATCAAGTTAACCATTTCTGCTTTATCTTCCTTGCTTTAGAAACATCATCTATTTCTATTTGTACCTAGTAATATTTATAAACTGTCACCATTTTTATTTACAAAATTTATCCTATTCTTTCAAATTCTTTGGCCTAAAAAAAGGGGGGGATATATTTTTCCCCTTTCACCCTCCCTTTTTACCTCAAAGTACTAAACTTTTTTTAAAAACAAAAAGGCAATTTTTTTCTTTTAAATCAAAACTTTTTAATACACCTTATTCTTTAACTTTAACATGCAAGCTTTAAACTTCAATATTGTATTTAGCTCCCTCCCTCTAAACTATCCTTATAGAATACTTATTTTTTTCTTTTATAAACATTCCTTTTAATATACAGAGTTTTCCTTTAAACTGATACATCATTTTCTTTTACTTTCTCTTAATACAATACATTTGCAATTTTTGGGTTAAACATTTCTTTCAGTTGTACATATCAAGCAGAGAAACATGCATTCTGATTCCAATTAATTCATTAAATTTAAGTCACTCTTTCCAACTTATCTTCATGGAGTAAAATCTTTTTCTTCTCTGGAACTATCAAGGATTTGTATTCCTTTCTTTTTTTTCACAGGATCCTCAGCCTTGTTAATGTCCTTAAAGAAAAGGTCTCAAATCTATCTGTTCTCAAAGCTCTTCTTTCAGTTTTGTTGAGAGGTTTACATTTGAACCATAGTAGTGAGGGTAAAAATGAAAGTTAATATCTGGCTTTTTCAAAACTGCGATACACTCCTCTGCATTTTCAGCTACTTGTGAAGTTGCCTTGGCAGTTTGGTAAAGTTCTCCACATGTTTGTATGTCAGAAGTACTTTGAGAGGATTTTTCTTTTATCCTCAGAGAACAATTGGTCCACAAATTGATGTATTTTATTTAGAGACCTTTCAAATATATGTCTAATACTTTGCTCCATTATCTTGGCTTCCTTTTAATCAGAAACAGAAGATTTTAGCTACCCACAGCTGAGAAGATAAAGCTACCAGTTACTACAAAAGTAAACTAAAAGCATGGCTTCAATCTTTATCTTTCTCCGTCAGCTCCCCCCCCCCCATTTTTTTATTTAGTTTGCCTTAGTAGCCTCCTTCCTTGTTCTATAAGACAAAAAGAAATCCCTAAAATGGTGCAGGTCTTCAAAAAGATAAAGCAGCTGTTGCTAGAAAGGGCCTCTTTTAAATTGACAAGATAGAATAATAGTGTTTGAAGGTGATAAAATCAAATCAAACCTTTATTGATTAAGATAGGGAAGGTATAACTTACTGTCCATTTGATCAATGACTCTTCAGCCCCCCCAACAGATTGCAGGCCTTCCTCTCCCAGCTTTTGGCATGCAGATAGCTTCAGAGTTCATCTCCAAAAGCAATCTGCCAGTTTACAGCTGTATTGAAGGGTCCCAAGAGGAAATTCTTTGACACGGGTGGGTCATAAAAACTGATGGGATATCAATCCCTTCAGTTAAAAGGAAGAAGTGCAACACTCCAGGGAAAAATCATTCTGAGATCTCCCCTTATGCATGTATTCAGTTAGCTATGTTCCTAGGAAGGCCTCCCCAAACATGCTTTTTCCAAAATGCATCCAAACTTTTTTTCCCCTTTAAAATAGTTTCTCTTCTCATTCAAGAAGTTTCTTCAATTCTGATTAACTGGTGAGGAATGGAAAAATGTATTATTTTTTTAGTCATCTGGTTGTTAGCACTCTGAGGATTGCTGAAACTGAAAGTCGGAAGTTGGAAGTTTTTCTGTATCCTCAAAGTCACCTGAGGGAAAAGAGAAAGAAAAGAAAAGAAAAACATATCAAGGATGCCTTATCAAAACTGGGCCTTCATCAAATCTCCAAAATTATCCAGCAGCACCTCTTTCATAACAAAGAAGAAAACAACAAATGGATCAATGTTGTCATTCCATATATTGCAGGAATATCTGAAAAGCTCAGGAGGATTTTCAACCAACACAACATATGTGCACACTTTAAATCCAGGAAATTCATTAAGACAGAAGCTTGTCCACCGTAAGGACAAAACATCCAGTCATAAACAATATAATGTGGTATATGCAGTACAGTGCAGAGAGACATGTACAGACCTGTACATTGGGAAAGCAAACAACTACTCACAAACACATGGCACAACACAGGAGAATAAATTCATTAGAACATGATTCAGAAGTCAATTTGAATTTGAAAGATAAGGTTACTGTTTTGAACACAGCAAAATTCACATTTTGGACACAGGATTACTGCTTGAAAGAGGAGTCAAAGAGGCCATGTATGTTAACACTGAATAGCCATCAACAAAGGGGGAAAGGATACAAAATCCTTATTTACAAAGCAGTTTTTTCAGGAGGGTCAAGAAGGTTCCACATCCGTTTATACTCTGATTCAGGTGACTGAGGATACAGATAAAGACCCAAGTCGCTCAGAGACTCTCACCTAACAACTAACCCTCAAAATGTTCTGACTCAACTCCCAAACACAACAAACCCCCTAATTAATTAAATGTTTCCTTTATTAGTAGCACCAGCAGCTCCTGCAAAAAGTCTATCTCTTCTCTCACATCAGGCTAACAAATCTGTCTGACAGTTGTCTGCCACGTCTATTCATCACCACCTGCTTTTTGTCCCCAGAGCTAGGGTGAGCCTTCGCTAGCAACAGTGGCTCTTCTGTCCCAGAGACCGGCCCATATTTTTCCACTGCTTTCCTCTTCTCTGCCTTTTGTACATCCATGCATCAGCCATTGGACCCTTCCTCAAGCCACCTCCAGACCTGGGGGCTGTTGACCCTCCATCTGAGGGCTAATGGATGGTCCAGGCTCCACCTGTGCCTCTGTCTCTGACAGCTCCATTCCCTCTTCTCCCTCGGAGCTCTCAGATTGCCTTCATGCTGGCCCTGACTCCCATGCCACCTCCTCATCTGATTCAGCTGCCAGAGAGACCGGCAACCGGCAGGCCACAACACAAAATGCTAACAACCAGGTGAAATAATTCCATTCCTTACCTGTCATTAGAAGTGAAGAAGCAAAATGTTTTCAAAAAAAAAAATAAAGTCCAGATGCTTTTTGGAAAAAGCACCTTTGGGACATCCCCTTGATTAGGGCGCAGAATGGGTCTTATCTGTTTCAGAACTAAGAATTGTACAATGGCTGCTCAATTAAATTTAGTTTATTACAGAATATGGCAATTGCATTATTATTCATAGTGCCTGCCTAGAGTATCTCTGATAATTAATATGATGGATGGATTAGATTTTCAGTGCTATGTATATAGTGTATTATAATAACCTAAAATGGATTTTACTGCTATACTCTGGATAACTTGTTCTTGTATATGAGAAAGTGTAATAAATTCATTGTTGTAAGTTATTAAAAGATGTTTCTTGCTTGGCAGTCCAATGATAAAATTAATTGTACTCCTGGCTTCACACCTCATTTTGAGAACTTTATAAACTATTCAAAAGTTGAGCATAATTTTCCATATATCTGGTAATACTATTTCTAGCAGAGGTGGGCTGCAGCTGATTGACACTGGTTTGGGCGAACCAGTTTTTAAAGATTCTGTGCAGTTCAGTGAACCAGCAAAGCCCACCACTGTCTGGCCCTGCCCCCTTGGGGTTGCCAATCAGGGTGGGGAAGCTGCAGGGGCGTGACTAGGAGCCACGCTGGGAGGCAATGAATGAACCTGCAGCTGATCAGCTGGGAGGCTACCACCCTCCTACCAGCCCAAAAGATCATGTGACCACCACTTTTTTAAAAAAAGTTCAATCAGACCTTCCAACTTCATGAGATTTTTTTTTCCCTGAGAAGTTGGAAGATCTGACTGAACTTTTTTAAAACTGGAAGTCACATGGGTTTTTTTGTTGCCCTACATGCAGGAGAACAAAGCTGGAAGGCAGGTTAGTCAGGGAATGGGAAGGGGTGGAAGTGAGGATTTTGTATTATGATTGATCATAAGTAAGTAAGTAACTAGTAAAAGAGAAATGGAAAAGTCCCTATCTGTAGATCAGTGTTTTTCAGTCTTGGCAAGTTTAAGATGGGTAAACCATGCTGCCTTGGGAATTCTGGAATTGAAGTCTGTGCACCTTAAAATTGCCAAAGTTGAGTAGCATGCGTCACTACAGTTTAGGATTTTGCATTCTTGTTTTATTTAGAGTTTGGTGCAATTAAGTTGTGGTTTCCTTTAACAAATAGTATGCAATAGTATTTAAAGCAATATGAAGCATTACTGGACTTTTTGTGAGAAACTGAAATTAAAAATTGATCTGGACTTTGATGATTAGATATGAGATTATGGAAATAATGTAGACAAATGTTAGAGTAAGAGTGTGATATAGTTTTATTTATATCTGTACCAAAGAAAGTTGGAAGCCATTCTTTTATGGGTTTCCTACTTTTCCTCTTTCTTTCTTACACTTTCACTCCCCCAAGCCTTTTCAAATCTGTTTTTAATTTGTTTATCCCTTAGCTTTTTGGTGAATTTTTTTGATGTATGAAGGATCAAATACTCAGCCATTATAATTCTACATTCCTTATTTATAGAAATCATATCAAGATTTAGAATGAAATCCACTGGGAGCCATCTCATATAAGGCAGGCTCTGAGTCTCTCTAATCAGAAAGTATTTATCGATAGAAGAGGATTTTTGTAGCTCAGGATTGAACTGTGGGTGTCTTTATGCTCTCTGAGCTTGATGGTTTTCTTGCAGATGTTTCATTACCAAACTAGGTAACATCATCAGTACTAGAAGGGAGTGGAGTTTGCCCTTATTTTCATATATTAGTGGTTTACCCTGTCAGTGATTATCAGTTGTTTCACAAACAGTGTTTTGATTGGTGCCAGGTCTCTACAATCTCAGGCAGAGAACGGCTATTCTCTGCACTCTTCCCTCAAATGTTCTTTAAATTACAGAGTTTTCCAGCATTCCTTTAGGAACCTCCAACATGCAAACTGTGGTTACTCATCCTAAAATGAATTCTCTTTACCTGGAGCTTCAAAATTTGCTGTTTGCTAGAAAGATGTGTAGTTAAAAGTCAGTCTGCATTTAGTGTACATCTGACTTTGGGGATAGTTTTTCATAACCAAACAAAAGAGTATTTTCTGTGCAGTTCACACCCCTTGCTCACTGGATCTGGATGTCACAAAGCAAAGCCCACATTTTGTAATTAACCCGCGCCCCGTTTTGATTGGCAGAGTGCTGCAGGAGACTAAGTGCTGTCACACACTAAGTGCTGGCCACACCCACCTACCCATGCCGGTTCTTAAAATTTTTGAAGCTCACTGATTTCTAGCCAAAATATTTAGATAAGTTACAGTGGCACAAGAAACACCTACCCTACGCTAATTTTTATTCTCTGAATGCCAACAAGCCATTAAAAAGCTGTTTTCTTAATTTATCAAGAAAAGAATATGGGGAGTGGGGTCATACTTTAATGATGTCTCATATGACATGAATGTAGAAATTCATATATTCAGACCTTGATATTTCAATTTAGTAGAACGCTACAGGCCAGACTAGACAAGGCTTTGTTTGAGACCTTGAATGTCTGCGGCTGATTAAAATAGATAATTCTCCCTTAAACTCAAGTCTGTTTTTTTTTCTAGGAGTCTCAAGGTTAATGGATCTACTAGCAGATTCTAGAGAGGTCATAAGAAATGATGTGAGTAGATACTTTATACTCATGCAACATTTTAGTAATGACATTCTTTTCTCAATTGTAAAACCAGCCTAGCGTTTTTTTAACATTTATGTTTCAGTGAAAATATGATATAATCGGAGTAGATGATTAGCACATGAGGTATATGCCAACATCATTATTGCAGAATATTATGGATTGTGTTTGAAGAAAATATTTTTATTTTTAATGTAACCTTATGCTGAAAATCTTAAGGGATTGATAGATTTATTGTAAATTGATAAACAAATTTCTGTGATTTTGAAGTGCTGAATGTTTTGCACAGAAAATTGTTAATCTGAACTGACAGGTTCTTTGCTTATAACTGTACTTCCTTGCACTTCACATCCCTAAGTCTTATATTTTTCTTACTCTTTTACATATTATGATTGCTGTCCTTATTTTACAATTTATCAGACGTGCATTTTGCATAGTTAGAACAAAATCTTATTTTCTTAGTTTTTAACTAGTGTCTAGGTAGATATACATTTTAAGATAAGTTAGAAATAAGTTTGCAGGTGCAGCAAACACTATTCTGCTGCTTTATCAGTAGACAGTATGCAACATGTGTTTATTTTTTGCAAAGTTCAAACAAAGAAAGAGCCAGGAACCAAAACTTTCCATCTGGAAGTTTATACTACTTATTTAATACTTTGAGAGAGAATTCTAAAGTATAACTGTAGAAGAAGAGATGGCACTGTAAGTTTTAAAAAACTAGAGGCCCACAATGTGTAACAGTTTATTCTTGCTATTCAAATTAATAGACTGCCTGTTCAAACAATTAACTTAAAACAATAAAATTCTACTATTTTTACTTGATAATGTGGCATTAAAAATCCTAAAACATAGGTAAGGAAGACGTTCTGAGTCATTTGAAGAAATTGCATGACGGAGTGCTTTACAAAATTTCCCCTTATTTTCCCCTCATTCCCTGTTTTTGTTAAAGGAGGTTTGAGCAACAGGAGATGAAATTATATGAAATAAAGTAGTGATTCTTATTCAATTGATTCTCACAAACTTTTAAGCGATTTTTATGGAATATATACTGGTTCTTGTCTATAAGTGGTAGTGTTGTCTGTTATTTTTAACTGCATGAACATTTTGTCTTTTATTTTTCCTTTCTCCTCCAGGGTGTTTTGTTACTTCAGCAGTTAACAAAAAGTAATGCAGCAATCCAGAAAATAGTTGCTTTTGAAAATGCATTTGAAAGATTGTTAGATATCATAACAGATGAGGGTAACAGTGATGGAGGTATGTGCCTGAAATCTTCAATTTCATACTATAGTTTATGAGTTTAGATAGTTCAGATTTATAAGGGCTATTAAAATCAATGTCTTTTAACCACTCTATTTTGCAGGCATAGTAGTAGAGGACTGTCTTCTGTTGCTACAAAATTTGTTGAAAAATAACAATTCAAATCAGAATTTTTTCAAGGAAGGTTCTTATATTCAGCGTATGAAACCATGGTTTGAAGTTGGTGATGATAATGCTGGTTGGTCTGCACAGAAAGTAACCAATTTGCATTTGATGCTGCAGGTAATTTCTTATCCATATGAAGTAACATTTAAAATGAGATCTAAGTTTTGTACTAATGTCAAATGGAATAACATTATCTTTGAAGTAACTTAAAGATGATGCTTTGGATACTTTCAACACACCTAAATCATTGTTTACTTTCTTTACAGCTGGTACGTGTGCTGGTGTCTCCTACAAATCCTCCTGGTGCCACCAGCAGTTGTCAAAAAACCATGTTTCATTGTGGGTTATTGCAGCAGCTTTGTACAATTCTGATGGCAACTGGAGTTCCTGCTGATATCCTTACAGAGGTAAAATACTAGAAAGTAGTGACTGTTGCAAGATAAGATAATGATCAGAAAACAAGAAGAAATTATCATAGCCTTTTCTGAAATACTGAACTTTTAAAAATTTCTGTAGAACTTTAAGATATTGACACACATTATTACAGATAGTCCTCAACTTATGACCTCAGTTAAGCCCAACATTTCTGTTAAGTGAGATAGTTGTTATGTGAATTTGTCCATTTTACAACTTTCTTGCCCCAAGTGTGAAGTGAATCACTGTAGTTGTTAAGTGAATCTGGCTTTCCCATTGATTTTGCTTGTCAGAAGGTCACAAAAGTGATGACATGACTCTGGATTCTGCAACCATCATAAATACAAATTGCTTGCCAAGCATCTATATTTTCATCACATGGTCATGGAATTGCTAGAATGGTTGAAAATGTGAAAAATAGTCATAAGTGTTTTTTTCAGTGCCATTGTAAATTCGAATGGTCACTAAATGGGGACTATCTCTGTTTGATTCAATTTCAGTATTTCAAGTGTAAATTTAACTAATTTTAGATTATTGAAAACAGTTGACAAACAGAGTTCAGGTCTTCTTTTGCTACTATAAAGGTAACTTTCATTTTAACAATATTATTATAGAATAATATCATTTTAGAATATTTTATGGTGTTTTACCATCATTTGATGGTAAATTGAACTGATGTCATTGTCTCATGGTTTTTGAGATTTTGTAGGGTAACCTATAAAAGTTGTCTGCAGAGTATGACATCACATAATCACATATAAATCAACTCATTCAATGTAAACAACTACATGCACAAAAATTGCTGAACTTTAAATAATTTCATATTCTTCTGATTGCATGGAGAAACAAGTAATGAAATATTGTCAGAGCGTTTTGCAGCATGACTACCTTTATGAGATAACCCAGGACCAATACACAGCACACAGAGACTTAGACAATAGCAGTGGTTTAATATACAAGAGTTATATGCATACAATATACATGTGGTAGCAAAATACCTTTACAAGCAAGCTTTTCTTCCTAACACATGGAGAACTTCTGCACTGAATACTGGCCACAAGGAAAGAGAACCATGCCCTCTAAGGCCTGCCTTTATATACATACCTCTTAAGGAAACTTTACTCTCCAGCCTTAAAGGGAAATACCCATGCTTTGCTGAATCACTTTTGTTACATCAACAAGACTTACATCAGCTTCACGGCCTCGTGCAGCTACTCACTGCTGATCAGTTTCTAAATCTTAATACCGTAACATTGTCCAATCCTAAATCTGTTAGCAATCATGTTATCTTCATTGACAGAATATATACAGAGAATCAAAATTGAAAATACTTGATTGTATTTTCATAAATAAATATAAATACTGGCAGTGTGCATTTTGCATAATGTAGCATAAGTCAAAGAAACTAATTCAATATCAATTCATTATTCACTTTCTCATTCTGACATAATAGCTATTAGAGTTGATTTCTTTATGTTCTTTCATTCTTATTTTCTAGACCATTAACACTGTATCAGAAGTAATTCGAGGATCTCAAATGAATCAAGATTACTTTGCTTCAGTAAATGCACCTTCAAATCCTCCAAGGTATGTTCAAGAAAATATAATGCAACTTTGTGTAAAAATTAATGTTTATGAGAGGAAACACATATTTGTGTAAATTGGATATGAAAATCTGAAATCTTAACATTTAATTATAAGAAATGGGAATTGATATTGAAGTTATTCTGAGTTTTCATGATTTATTTATTTATTAAGAAAATTTATACGGCCACCCAATTCACTCACAGTGATACTTGCCAATTTACAGTTATAAAGCCTCAGTACAAAACTAATAACCCCTTCCCCCTGGCCACAACAATCAGATCAACTACTTGATGGACTCCGTATCACTCTGAGATCCTTTTGCAAGACTGCAAAATGAGGGCCAGTCTTATTTCTGGCCTTTCTTGGTGCCGCTAGTTCGGGGATGGGGACCTATGGCTCTTTTATGAAGTGTGGAATTCAACTTCCAGAATTCCTGAGCCAGCATAAGAGAGACCCATAACATTCCCTGCTTTCCTGCTCTGGTGGGTCAGATAGATATGATTGGAAAAAGATGGTCCTTTGAAAAACCTAGTCCCAGGTCATGTAGGGCTTTAAAGATGACTACCAGAGCCTTGAACTGGGTTCAAAAGTAAATGGGCAGCCAATGTTGCTCCTGCAAGGAGGAGACACGTACAAATCTAGGATTGCATAGTACCCTGTGGGCCTCCAGATTTGAACCAATTGAAGCTTCTGGATACTTTTTAAGGGCAACCCCATGTAGAATGCATTGCAGTAGTCAAGATGGGAGGTGACCAGGGCATAGGTGACTTTTAGCAGGAATTGCTGGCCCAGGAAAGGGCATAACCCACAGTTGCCCACAGGCCCTCCTGGCCTGACTGCCACTTGTTCTTCAAGCAGGAGTCATGAATTCAGGAGAACCTCCAAGGTCGCGCACTGGGTCTATTTGGGAAACCCCACCCAAGATCAGGTGTGGCAATTTTCTATGGATTAAAGAGTTCCAAACCAACAGCCATTCTGTCTTGCTAGGGTTTCAGTCCATTGCTCCCCATCAAGTCCATAACAGTCTCCAGGCACTGAGAGAGGGAGGTCACAGTATGGTTTTACTCACCATAGGCCGCAGTATACAGATGAGTGTCATCAGTATATTGATGACCCTCAATCCATGTTGGTGGATACTTGATATATATGTTAAACAAAGTGGAGAAAGTGCCAAACCCTCTTGAACCCTGCAAAGCAGGGGTTGAGGCTGGATCTCTTGCTTCCTATCAACACTGACTGAGCAACCTAAAGGAAGGAAGTGAACAAGGACAACACAATGCCGCCCCCTCCCATTCCAAAGCCACTCCAGAAAGATACCATCATCAATGGTATTAAAGTAGAGCGAGTAGAGCAAGGATGAACACACTACTCCCATGCCATTCTCATCAGAGATCATTGGTCACAAAAAGTGTGACCAATGCCATTTCTGTTTATATCCGGATCTGAACCCTGACTGCAAAAGGTCCAAATAATCTGTTTCATCAAAGAAACTAGAAGTACACTGATAGTAATGTGGTATTGATAGTTGTTTCATATACTCAAATATGGTTTTTATCAGAAGTTTATGAATTGCAAATTATTTGTTTCTTTGTTATTTCTTTTATAATCGAGTTCAAAAAGGAGTTAAAAGAAGGTCCAGATCTGAAAGTGATACCGAGTTGTAATTCCTTCTAGTTGCCTCTCTGCCATCTTCCTTATCCTTTTTGGAGACCTAAGGCATTGAACTGGGACTTCTTGTAAATAATTTTGTCTTGGGAAGAAGAGCCATATTAAAATAATAATAATGTGTAAAATTAAGTAATTACTTGGAAGAACTGCAAAAACAAAAATGAGAGAAATTGAATAAGTCACATGTTTTCTGATAACTTGGGTTAATTAATATACTTTCTTTTACCTATTAGTGTATCAACTTTATGTGTATATGTACCATATTCTTATGGAAGCGTACAAACCTAAACTAAAAAAAAAATTCTTCTTTCAATCATAGGCCTGCAATTGTTGTGCTTCTTATGTCAATGGTAAATGAGAAACAACCATTTGTCCTGCGCTGTGCTGTCCTTTATTGCTTCCAGTGTTTCTTATACAAAAACCAAAAAGGGCAAGGAGAAATTGTATCAACTCTTCTACCTTCAACCATTGATGGTACGGTATTGGAAAGTTAAATTCCTACTTCTAACTTTAGGTGTAAAAATGCATGATCGTTGGGTGGCAGGAGGGAGGAAAATTCTTCTCACTTTTAGGAGGCTTATTCTTATAAGTGGTAATTGTACAGTTTTCCAGTTCTGTTCATTTCCAGTTGCAAATAAAGCATCAGTAAGCAACATTAGACTCTCCTAGCAACTTTCTTTGGATTTTTTTTTCTATTACATGCTGTAAAAAATAACTCATAATAAGAGATCATTAACAAACACAATAACGACACATAAGATTATCACATTTACTGATACTGGCCCCTATCTAACAAAATGAATCAATTTAGATAAAAGTAAGGTTTTACACTTAGGCAAGAAAAGTCAATTATATAGGTACAGTTTAGCTGAAACTTGGCTCAATACCAATAATTGTGAGAGGAATCTTGGAGTCCTAGAGGACAATCACTTAAATATGAGCCAACAGTGTGCAGCCAAAAAAAGCCAGTGCAGTCCTAGGCTGCATTTAGAGCGATAGAATCAAGATCACATGAAGTTCTAGTACCACTTAACAAAGCCTTAGTAAGACCACATTTGGAATATTGCATCCAATTCTGGTCACCACAATATAAAAAGAGGTTGAGACTTTGGAAAGAGTACAGAAAAGAGCAACGAATATGTTTAGGGGGCTGGAGGCTAAAACGAAGGTTGCAGGAATTGTGTGTGTCTAGTATGGTGAAAAGAAGAATTAGAGGACACATAATAGCAGTACTCCTAAAAAGACGAGGGGGGTTAAACTATCTTCCAAACCACCAGAAGACAAGAAACAACGGAGATAAGGGAAAATTTCCTAATGGTGAGGGTAGTAAAACCAATGGAATAGCTTGCCTTCGGAATGCTCCATCACTGGACGTTTTTAAAAAGAGGCTGGACAACCATTTGTCCAAAATGGTATATAGGCTTTCCTGCTCGAGTAGAGTGTTGGATTAGAACACCTCCAAGGTCCCTTCCAACTCTTATTATTCTATGTTCTGCTATTTGCTCTGGGTATTCTTAATATCCTGATGAATTCTTACATGGATGCCACATATTATATATGTATTTAAGGTCAGCGTATTCTTCAGAACATTTTATTCTATAAGTTAACTTTTCCATAGTTTATTAAACATTGATTAAATGATGGACAATTAGTTTCGAAGTACAAAATCCTGCTGATAGCAGATCAACAACTCCTGCATAGCTGCCCTAAATTGGCCCACATATTTTTTTTCACCATTTCAATTGGCTATACGCTTTGAAGCCCCCAATCAAGGTCAAAACATTCCTGCATTAGATAATCTCTCGGGTATTTTCAAAAGCTTTATATAAACTAATCTGAACTAGTCCTATCAATAAATTGACTGCTTATTTTACAGCTACTGGAAATTCTGTCTCAGCTGGCCAACTTCTTTGTGGAGGACTCTTTTCACAGATTCTGTTTCAAACTGGTGTGCAGCTGTGGCATTGGCCCATGCTTTGCAAGAAAATGCCACTCTAAAGGAAGCAGCTGCTACGGGTACAGCTAGCAACTAGTATTGGAAATCCTCCAGTGTCCTTACTTCAGCAGTGCACTAACATTCTGTCTCAGGTACAGGATAATGAACCTATAACTTGCATACCCTGAAACTTTTTAGAAGTGCCCATAAAGAAACATTCTTTAAAAAGAGAGTTGTTATAAAATACCTTTATTATTACATTTAATAAACCATAAAGCACTATTAAATATTCAGTTGAGACTTTCAAGAAGAGATTGGACTGCCATTTATCAGAAATGGTGTATGGTCTCCCACTTGGGCGGGGGGTTGGACTAGATGACCTACAAGGTCCCTTCCAACTCTGATTATCTGTAATCTGTAAAATGATCTTGACACAAACTATTGCTTTTAATATATAGTGTTTTCCATTAATTTGTGTTAATTCTCATAAGCATATGGGGATAGATCCAATGATTAGAATTACAAAACTACTTGTTTGCTGGATTATAAGTAATATCTGTGGCTAACATATATGGAAATATATGGAAAATAATAGTATGGTGGGATTGCACTGAATTTGGACCAAGGAGATCCAAGTTTAAATCTGTCCTCAGTTATGAAAGCTCTGTCATCCAATCCATCTCATAGAGCTAAAGAGAGGAAATTTTGGAGGAGTGTTTGTTATGCTTTGAACTCCATAAGGAAAGGGAAAATATATTGTAAAGAATCAGAAATGCATGTGTAATCTGTTTGATATATACAGTACATCCTTGAAGGAAATAAAAACTGAAATAAAGGACTGAATGGTAAGGCAAAATAGTATATGTTTTTTATTTTTTCACAGTCAGAGTAATGGTTAATATTTGAACCATGACTATATGAAGCCAAGAAACAAATTTGTACAAAATACCTTGGTCAATTATTGAGACCACATGTGGGATTGCCTTCTTATGAATTTATCAATAATACAGAAGTAAATGGTCTTGACTTTCAATCCTTTTGTTATTAGTTTGTAGAACATGTGTATGCTTCAAACATTGTGTATACATTTAGGATGGAAGAAAATTATTTTTTTTCCGTATTTTTAATACAATACATAAAAATTTTCCCCATTAAAGCAGCATGGAAAATTGTTATGAACCTCATTCCATTGTTTGTATGCAAACTAATTTAAAAACAAATGAGTTGGTAGTTAGATTTAAATGAAGTAAAATCCTTATAAATCAAGCAAACCTCATTTGACTCATGTTAAACTATACATAACAACAAATTTCAGTGTTAATTTTTAATCTCAATCAAAAATATTTGTTCTGAAAAGGAACTTGAGCTTTTTAAAAAAATATGTACACTTCTATGTCATCCATATACATAGCCGCAGAACTGTTCAGATAATGAAAATCGAAAACAACTTACCTCTGTACTGTATTGTGATTTTAACATCCTGCAGCATTCCCTTATAATATTTAATGTATGGTTCACAGGGTGATAAGATCGACAGACGGGTATGTATTGATGAACGCAGAGCGTTCCTTTCATTGTAGCAGGGTCTATCTGCTATCTCAGCTTTGCTGTGTTTTATGAATTAATTGTTTGAAGGTGGTTTTTTGTACTTACAGTTTGTGCCTGTTGCTTGGTGTTTTTTCTAGTAACAAACTGTCTATCTCTTGGTGGTTTTGGTGACAGATATGGGAAACATGGTTGTTATGGGTGCTTTTTCTTTCTCCCAGGAGTCCCTGCATAACCAGCGGGTACTAAATGTAGTTTGACTTCTTTGTTCTTCTTTTAGCGTAAATTCAGTATTTGTTTTCTACAAAGTTTAATGAGTACTTACTTTCTTTTCATAGCCAGATAGAAGATAAAAAAATTCTAAGTGTTTCCAAACCATGGTATTTCAGATAGTATTCATCCTACCTTTAATTAAATTATTTTCAGATTAAATTTTGTTTTATTGATTCATTCTTCTTGATTAGTATTTTCTGTCGACCATGCAGGATAAGATTTATATATTGAATGATTTTACTTTTTTTTTTTTTTGCTTAAGTTATAAATGGAATAGAAGAACACTACAGAAAGCTGTTTTAGTCTAGTGATTAAAGTGCCAGGCTAGAAAGCAAGTGACCGTAAGTCATGAAAGCCAGTGGGTGACCTTAGGGCTGTCAGTCTCAGCCTAACTCACCTCACAGGGTTATTGATATGGAGAAAATAGGAGGTGGAAGATACGTTGGATATATTTGCTGCATTATTTGTAAATAGTAAAGATATAAATAAAAATAAAATTAACAAAATACAATTGCAAAATCTATTGTTAATAAAAACTATCAGCTATTTAAAGTAAAAAGACTGTTTGATTTTTTTTATATCAAAACCAGATAAAAATAGTCAGACATAGATTTTAAAAATATAAATATTCTTATTGAGTATAGCTATTTTTTTCAAAGTTTTTTTTTACACATCTCTTCATGTAAGCAACGTGATTTCAGATTACAATATTTATACATAGTCATAGTTACGCTTTCGACTTTCTTAATTAATATCACTTCAAATTATTATCCACTCGACTAATCGTTAGATAAATTTCCCATTCATATTTCAATTCATTAATTCAGTATCAAAATCATTTCATCCTCACATATATTTTCAATTCTTTATCCCCTAATATTTCCATTTTCAGCTTACCACCTATTTTATGTTACCTTCTGTATTGTTATCATCTATAACTTTCTCAAGACCAATATATACTTAGACAGTCAATGAAAGAAAAAATGAGTAAAAATAAGGTAAGATTAATACATTTAAGATCCACATGGTATATACCCCATCTACAATATATCTTATATCTATTCCAGAGATATTCATATAATCATTTCATATTTTTTCTTTGTTTCCAAAATGTACCTATATAATTTTAATAAATTTTCATTCCCCTGCTTTTGATTATAATATAATTCATTCATTATAAATATTTTACATTCCTACATAATCCCTTCTACTTCATCATATTTTCTATTTTCTCATATCCTTTGTATAATCAGATTTACCAGATATACCAGATTTTCACCCAAGTCATTATATTCTCTGTTTTCCTAATATCATTTAAATAGTTATTGGCATATTTTAGTGTGTGTGTGTGTGTGTGTGTAAGAAAGGATTAATAACAATAGAACCCTCTTAATACCATTCACTCCTTCATTTTTCTCATCTATAATTATCTAATAATCTTAAGGTAATTCCCAGCAAGTTATAAACTTCAAATCTCCCCAATGTAATAAAAAATACAAAGATACATTCCCATGTGGTGTCCCCCTTTTATGCTATATCTAACTTTTATCTCTAAATCTCTCGGCCTTGTCATTTCTCTTAGTTTTAGCCAGCTTTCCCTTTGCTAAGTTTTCCTGGCATTTCCTCTTTATCCCTCTTTTCTCCTCTAATATTACATTTATTTCCATCTGCCAGTCCCCCATCTTTCCTCCCCCCCTTTCCTTTTCTCTTTTTTGAAATTTCTTCTTGTACAGCTTCTTTTGCTTACTCTTGGGAGTTTTTTCTCTTTTATTTATTATTTCTGTTGTCAATGTCTTAGTTTTAGTTCCTTTTGTGTCTTTTGGCAATGTCTCTGAATCTTCATGTACATCTTGGCTGTTTTCCTTTGCCTTTAGCTCCTCCTCTCTAGAATTCCTTTGTTCTGCTATAAATTTCATTATTTCTTCTGCCAGTGTGTCCAATAGACCCCCTTCTTTCTTTTATTATTTCTTTCACAGTTTGCAGTTCCAACTTAAATTCTTTGCTGGCTTCTTCCATTTTTTAATCGTGTTATTCGTTATTTTATTAAAGTTAATTGTAATCCTTGCCAAGAGACTCTGTTTATATCTCTTTTCCTTATTGGTCCTTCTGTTTCCGTTGCAAAGTCAACCCCCAGCAGTCCCAAGATATTGCCTTCCATTGTCCTCTTGCTGCAATCTACCCCTTTTTCTTTAAGCTTCCGGGGTTCTTGTTATGTTAAAGTCTTTTATTTCATGTCTTTTCTCATTCACACATTTAACAAACCAGTAATTTTCCATAAAGTTATCCAGAAAAAAATGCTTTGTACCCTTAGGTAGTGCTCTATATCGCTTCCACTTTTCAAAGTTCTTTCTTTCAATTATATTAATGTTAATCTTCAAGCATTTCAACCATTGGCTTTTTTTAAAAAGTATAATCAATTCCAAGCAAGTTCAGCATTTTATCCAATCCCTAATTAATACCAGATTCTTTATATTATTCCCAGTTCCGTTCCATTATAGCTCTTTTGTAGTTCAGATTTTTATTTACCTTATATTGTCCTCTTGTTTTCTATTCACCGCTGTTGTACTCTCAAGCGAGGAATCTTTCTTTCTGTTTTTTGTGGTTATTAAAACAAAAGGTTCAGCTTCTCTTGTCTGGATAAACGCCACTCACTACTTCACCTCTCCAGCACACATTTAGATCCTGGTAGCTTCCCATCTTCAGGGCAGCCATTAAAACTGTTGCTTCTGTCTTCCAAGGGAGTATACCAAGCCAGGGAGGGGAGATGCAACTCCCCTCAAACTAGCTGGCGGTCTCCCCCTCTTCCCCCACCCCTCCAAGGTGGGTTTGATGGTTCAATCCCATAGGGACTCCTCCAACAGGGTAAGCATGGATCAAAGCCGTACACGATCGCAGTCTCTGTCCGTCCTCAACAGAAGTGCCACTGGAAATCCTTATTGAGTATAACTATTGAAACATTTATCTTTTAAACTTACAGAATCATTTTCTTTTTATAAAAATTGCTTCAGATCATAGGGAAGCATGAAGATAGCATGTGGGTACATCTTTTTAAAGCAAGTGGACAATGCAGCTATAACCTATAAAATAAAAAAGAACCATAGAAGGCCTTTTTATCTTCCTTTCACCTTCCAAATGGCTTTAGAAGTAAATAATAAAAATATTGCCTAGAAGTAATTATATTTATTCCATTGAGTTGTCTCAGCATGATACGAGTGTTTTAGGTCAGTGATCGCCAACCAGTGGGCTACAGCCCACTGGTGGTCTGTGAGAAAATTTTGGTCATCAGAGAAATGTCATACCCAGAGCACCGCCCAAGCAGTTAATCCAAGCTGCGCGGGAACACAAGGCTGCGCCACCCACATGGCCCGTGGGAACCCTCCCCGCCCATTCACTCCTTACCTGGTAAACTTACCTGCTAAGTTGCTATTTTTCCTTTTTTCTTCTTCTTCTGACCATCAGCTGTTCTGCTATGCCAGGAGATTTAGATTCGCTAGAAAGCAGGAAATCGTTGGATTTCTTGCTTTCTAACTAATCTTTAGATCTTAGGACTGAAGGTTCTGTTATTCAGTTGCAGACTAAGCTAGCCGATGCCAGATAGATAGATCTTGAATGAATCTGTAATTCTGTGAGCAACTCAATCTGCCTGCCTGTTTTGCCTGATTTGGGGTAAAAGTTACTCTTTTTTTATAAAAAATTCAATATATATATATATATATATATATAAATATTTATAATATTTACATACAAGCTATGCCCAGCCAGTCACATGACCACCAAGCCACACCCACAAATTAAGCCATCCCCACAGAACTGGTTGTTAAGAAATTTGAATCCCACCCCTATCTCTATGTTTTTGTATGTGTGTTTGTCTGTCTGTCTATCTCTCCCCAACCCCCACCAACGTCAGCAAGCCACTATCAATCAAAATTCATATTCATGGTCCCCAGGATTTAAATTTATGAGTTCCCTGAGGTCCAAAAGGTTGTCAACCCGAATTTTAGGTAGTGTCATTCCATTAAAGTAGATCAGATCAGGAAGCAGTCACCACAAAAGAAAAAGAAAAAAATTCTAGAAGTCCACTTTATTGCAGTTGGCCATAGTAACAGAATTTTGAAAACCTGATAGAATTTTGTTTTACTCCCTTTTATACCAGAATCAAGGGAACAATTTTGAGTTTCTTTCTGACATTTCTGATTTTCTAAATTTACTACTCTTCTCTGCACTTTTTCTGCAACATCTTTTTTGATATTGTGGTGAGTAAAACTGGATGCAGTATTCCAAGTGTGATCTTATAAAAAAGGTGGTCTCTGCAGTATAAAGCAGTACTAAAACTGTTCATATAGTGTCATAGGATTCGATTTTTTTTTACTACCGGTTCTGTAGGCGTGGCCATGTGACTGGGTGGGCATGACTAGGTGATATTTCCACCCACCCACCCTTTCGCAGAACCTCCTGCACCCTGTTTTTTTGCCTATTGGGTCTCAGGGAAGCCTCCTGGCGAGGTACAACTGCAGGTGGGGGGGGGGGAATCAGCTGTGCCATGTGATTTATATTAGCTAGAAAGCAAGAAATCCGATGATTTCCTGCTTTCTAGCTAATATAAATTGTGCGGCACAGCTGATCATCAGAAATACCTGTTCTGCCAAACTGGTAGCATTTTTTTTTTACTATCGGTTCAGCTGAACCAGTAGCATTTTTTACTAACAGTTCGCCTGAACCGGACCGAACCGGTAAAATACCAGCACTGATGTCACCTTGATACTATTCCTCTGTTGATATAGCCTAGGACTGTGTTGACTTTTTTGACAGCTTTGGCATACTTCTAGTTCACATTTAAGTTGGCTGTCCACTATAATTTCTAAATCCCTCTCATGATTACTGCTGTTGAGCCAGGTACCACCTCTCTTAAACCTGTGCATTTGGCTTTTCTTGCCTAAGAAAAGAAATACATGTAACATCTTATTTTTCTCACTACCAAATTATATTTTGTTGGGTAGGATCTACTGTTCAAATCTGTCAAAATTCTTCTGGATCCTGAGCCTATCTTCCAAAGGCTATTTTAAGGCTATTCCCTTCAGTTTGGTGTTCTCTGTAGATTTGATGACTTGCTTTTCTACCCCTTCATCTAAATTGTTTAGGAAGATCAATTTGAAGAGTACTTCCTGCCATGTAGATGTCGTTCCATTACGGACTACAAATTGAATGTGGTTGATCAACCAGTTACAAATTCATCTGGGGGAGATGCTGTCTATCCTACATTTTTCTATCTTACTTAGTAATAGGTTTTTTGTCTGTGTTGTCAAATGCCTGACTGAAATCCATGTATACTATATCCACAGCAATTTGCTGGCCCAGTAACTTAGTCACTTTTTCAAAGAATGCAGTAAGGTTTAGCTGGCATGATCAGTTTTTGACAAACCCATGTTGGCTTCCGGTAACAACTTTGCTTGTTTCTGGATGTTTACAGATATGTCGCTTAATTAACTTTTCCAGAATCTTCGGAGGTATTGATGTCATGCTGATTAGTCTGAAATGTCCTGAGTTCATTTTTTTTCATTTTTTTGAAGATCAACACATCAGTTCTTTTCCAGTCCTCAGGTAGTTCCTCGATGCTCCTGGATTTTTTAAAGTTATGGTTCAGTAGTTCCAAGATCATATTTGCCTGCTTCTTCAGAACCCTGGGATGTAATTCCATCTGGTCCTGGTGATTTTAACTTGTCTAGAAAGATGTTGTCTTATTTGTTTTTTGTTTTATTTATTTGCCTATTTTGACTTGTATTCTTAATCTTTTACAATACTATTATTGTTAGGTTGGATTATTTTTTCCTTTGTGGAAAGACATGCAAAGAATAAATTAAGCAATTACAATTTCTCCCTGCAGCCAATTGCCAACTTGCAATCTTCTCCCAATATTGAGTGATTGTTTCCTTGACGTTTTTCTTGCTTTTTACACATTGATTAAAAAAAACTTTTTGCAAGTTTTAGTTCGTTCTGAACTTTAACTTTTCTGACTTTTCCTTTCTGTCTTTCAGTTTATCAGAGAGTTCCTTATGCAATTATGCCAGTTTTATCTGGGGTCCCTTTTATTTTTCTTTCTCAGTGATAGTGTGAGACTGGGCTTTATACTCTCATTTCTCAGAGATTCTTGAATTGTTTTTCCCTTTGAAATTTTAATCCATGGAATCCTTCTCAAACTCTCTAATTTTGTTAAAATTTAAAGTCTAAAACATTAATATGACTTTGCATGTGCCTGGGTTATATTAAATTCTAACATGACATGGTTACTTTCCCCCAGAGTTCCTGCAACGTCAATCTCTTCTGTCATTTCATCTCTGTTACTAAAGATTGTCCAGTACAGCTGACCTCTAGTGTCTGCCTCTGCCTTTTGGGTGACAAGTTGTCTACTAGGTTTGTCAAGAACTCATCTGATCTTCCACTTGGTGCAGAATTTGTCTCCCCATAGATGTTGGGGTAGTTAAAATTCCCCATTGCTATTCTATTGTGCTTCCTGCACATTGTAGCAAAGTGATTAGCAAAACTTGTCTATTTCCTCTGATTGTTTGGGTGTCCTGTAGTATACACATATGGCAATATCATTCCTTTTTCCTTTTATATTAACTCAAATGCATTCAAGAAGATTTTCATCCTTTTTTATTTCTGTGTAGGTGTAGTTATTTCTTTTAAATAATGCAACTCCTTTTGTTAGGTCTATTTCTTTTGAACAATTAAAATCTCTCTACTTGTACGTTCCAGACATGGGTTTCTTCCCACCAAGTTTCAGTAATGGAAATAATGTCATACTTGTCCTCATGTACAAGTGCTCAACTTATGACTAGAATTGTGGCCAAAATTTCCATTGCTAAGCAAGGTGATTGTTAAGTGAATTGTGCCCAAATTTACTCTTGAAACAGTTTGTCTTGCTCAACCATAAATTCTGTATATGGATCTACATAATAAACCTATTCCTTTTAAATAAATTTTCCGATTGACCAGATGAAATCCTTCTCATCTTTTTACTTTGATATAGACAGCCTGCTAGTACATATAATGTAACTAAATTTTGTGCAGCTACAGATAGAGTATAGCAATAGACAATAAGGGTATACTGGTAATATATCTGGTAATTCAGTTCCCTACCCATCCTTGGTTCATAATCTTCCTTTTTAAAATCAGATTATTCTGCAATGATTTGTGTTACTTTTAGTGTAGAGTTCTTGGTGCTTTCTGAACTTGGTTGTTTTCTTGAGAAGTTTCAGGAGCCAATTTCATAACATTTCAATAATGCAGTATTAAATTATTATATGGTCTTTTTAATTATATAGAAAACTTGAGCAAGGCAAAAATAGGAGAGATGTCCTGTCAGATTGGACTGAACTGTAGCATTCATAGAATCATAGCAATATGTGTTTGGTCATTAGTTTACCTATCATAAAAGTGGTGTAGCAATCCAGATAGGATTGCTACTACATAATAAAGTCAAGATTCATTTTCATCCAGCCTCCTTTTCTAGCTGATAGCAATAATCCCTAGCCCATTCTTCACAATAATTTTCTTTTCCATAGCCCACTTTTCACAATAATTTTCTTTTCCAATTGCGAACACTAAGGATGCATAGTTCTCATCAGGCTGCCTTGGTATTTTGTTCCGATTTTTTTCCCCTGAAAATTTATTGTATTTCAGGTTTCCCCTAGGCTTGTGCATCCCTCACTTTTAGCGAATGGTTTGATTGATTGATTGATTGTTGGCCTTGAAAATTATGAAAATAAGAGGCAAGATATAAAAGTGATGCAAACAGAGATAACATTTGTTTTCATTTTTTCTAGGGAAGCAAAGTGCAGACAAGAGTTGGATTATTGATGCTGCTTTGCACATGGCTAAGCAATTGCCCCATCGCTGTCACACATTTTCTTCACAATTCAGCAAATATTCCATTTGTATCCTTTTAAAAGAATTACAATTTAATACTTCACTAGTAATTATATAGAGTTTCAGCTGAAGGACAGAAATGACAATACATTAAAAGAAATGTTTCTTTCAAGGATGTAGCAAATGTTTGCAATTTTGACATTTATAGAATAGAATAAAATACTTTATTGGCCAAGTGTGATTGGACACACGATGAATTTGTCTTGGTGTAAATACTGTCGATATACATAAAAGAAAAGATACATTCGTCAAGAGTTGAGAATCATAAGGTACAACATTTATTGATAGTCATAGGGTACAATAATATTAAATTATTAAAATATCTCACATTATGCTCATAAATAGATTTTCACTTTCCTCTGTAAAAATTGGCATGCTGATGTTTCTATTATAAAATGATAACTATGTTTCATTAAATTTGCTTTAATTAAATGAATAAACAACTGATTGTTTTGCAGTTAAGTTATTAAGATAAAAACCTGGCTCAAGACAAAACTGATGGTGAAAAGTTAAGTTATAATTAAGAGAAGAGGCTCCCAGGAAGTCCAAAAGCTGTAGCCAGGTTGGTAAATCAGCAAGTTTTATGAAAGAAGGCAGTGGCAAGCCACTTGGTATTGGTATGGAGTCATTGAATGAGAGGATGGCCATAGAAATTGAATAAATTAACAAACGAACAAACAAATAAATTGATGTTAAGATATCTGCATTGACATGGCCATTCAGTCAAAATAAATCAAGGAAATTGTTACCTTTTTTACTCTAAAGTGTGATGCAAAGAAAGGATTTGAGTCTGTAGCATCCTTAGCCAAATATGTAGCTAACAGGACAAATAGCAGAAAACCTTGGAGAAGAGGAGCAGCTGGTTCAAGGATTGTGCGCTCTCTTACTAGGAATCTCCATTTATTACAATGACAATTCACTTGAGAATTATAAAAAGTGAGTGTATTCGCATTCATATTTCATTTACTATATTTTGCATTGTAAATACTATAATAGGGAATAGATGAGCTTTCCATATAAATTAAGGCAAATATATGATTTTTTATTATTATTATAGACTTTTGAAACTGAAAAAATGCCATTTGAAATTAGAGAGTTTCTCCAATGATATTTAAGAATACTGTTGGCATGAAAAAACAAAATAAAACAACTATTTTTTAAAAACTATCACTTAGTCTGTCTTCTCATTGTTTCCAATATTCTGAAATGGCTTGATTTTTTTTTTGTAATTTGTCTCAATTTATTTCACGCTGAAATTGATTTCTCTACAAGTTCTGAAGGCATCTTTTTTCCTTCCTCATCATTTTGGCTTATTGCATACTATTTACTTGGTAGTCTTGTTTTTCCCCCATCCTCTATTTATTAAAGAGAATTATAAGGTTTTGAGGGGCAGGGATAAAAGGAGGAATTTTTTTCAGCTAGAATTATTACATAATTTTGTTTCCCCTTTAGAGAAAAACTAAAGCAGCTTATAGAGAAAAGGATTGGAAAGGAAATTTTTATTGAGAAATTGGGATTTATTAGCAAACATGAATTCTATTCCCGAGCAGCTCAGAAACCACAGCCAAACGTTTCTAGTCCTGATCATATGATGTTTGATCATGAATTTACAAAGCTGGTGAAAGAACTAGAAGGTGAGACTTGTTACATCATTTCTCCTGATTTTATTTGTTTATTTCTTGAAGTATTACATTTGAAAAAGGAGAAAGTACATTTTACCAGCAGTTTTTTTTAAATCTTGTGCCATAAAAATCAATAATTTTATATAGATTAAAGATACACAATTTCTGAAAATTCTGATGAAAAAGTTATGAAAATTTAGAGAAAAAATAACAGAAAAATTATATATTTACAGCCTTTATTATTGCCTCTTGTAGAGAAAATGTATTAAGCAAACTATATTAATTTAATTTGAAAACAATGAAATCTAGCATCTCTTCATTCATTTTTACCTGCTTAGGACCATCAGGCTAGCAAAAAATTAATTTTGGGAAAGGAGGAAGAAGCCATTTACTTTGTGGCAGAATAAAGTAAAATTATACATTATAGATACATATAGATGATTAATGTTTCAAAAAAAAAACCCACCTGAAAACCAAGTAGAGAAGAGGAGAGAGCTCATAATTCAAATGTTGCCACATGAAACAACTCCCCTTCTCATTTTCTGGATTCCTTAGCAGGCTCTGCTTCTTCTGCTTCAGTTTTTCATGGATTTCTGAAAATTTAATTTTCACTTGTATTGAGATAAATCTTTTGCATGTTTGTTAATTCATGATTTGATATGAATATTTTGAAACAGCAATTTTCTTCAAATGCGTATTTTGTGTATTGTTTTCATTTTATTTTCAGTTTGGGGCAGAAGGCTTGAGAAAAAATGGTTTGTTCTTTCTGAGGCTTTCATATTTCTCCACAGAAATCAGAGTATACGTATTATGCTTGTGGTGTACTATTGCACTAGTATTTATTGAACTCATTTAAATGTAAAACAATTGTTGAGTGTTAAGCTCAGTGGGAAATTGGGGGTGGAGGGTTTAAACATTGCAACAGTTTTGGTTAACCCATAGTATGACTGAGAACTGTTTCCTGATCCATTGTTTATTGAACATTTTTAATCCAACTTTTTTTTTCCATTTTAAAGTGACAGCATTATTGGATAAGAACGTTTTTAGCCTGGTAAAGAAAAAAATCTGAGTGATTGAGAAATATTGAATAGTCATTATCAAGTTAATGATCAGGCACCCTCTAAACTATAAGTCATCTAGAATGCTACATTTCACTTAAATTGTCTAATATTATAAATAATCATTTCACAGGAATTATAACAAAGGCAATTTATAAGTCAAGTGAAGAAGATAAAAAGGAAGAAGAAGTGAAAAAAACTTTAGAACAGCATGACAACATAGTGACACATTATAAAAATGTCATTAGAGTACAGGTAAATAATGTATTTTGTTTTAAGTGAATTGCATTTAATCTCAGGAATATTATGCATATTTAAAGAGGTATATCTTAAGCCCAAGTTACACATGATATTAAACTTTATTTAAAATTATAGCATCTTTTAATTTAAAAATGGAATTATTGATTTGTATTGAGCATGGGGGAAGAGAAGTTTAACTCATACATATCCAAAAATGAAGTGGCATGTTGTAAAATTGTATATCAATTTAATAAATCTTGTCAAGGTATGGAATAAAATCTGTCCATACACTGTCCATACAGTAAAATCTCATTTGCTATTTACTAATGCATAAAATGCATAAATTTTGTAAAATAATGCAAAAACTGTTCCCAAATTATAAGCAGGTAAATATATATAAAATATACATGTATAAATTCCATTCAGATTTAATTGATGTTCTACTTTAATAAATATCTCTTCCTCCATTATTTCGTTATGCAATCTGTTGTTTTGCCCTCCATCAGGATGGCCATGGTTGTTCTTGTTATTGTTAGATTTTAATCCCTCTTGTTTTATATATAATTTAACATAGGAAACATACCTGATACCCCTTTCCTCTATTCTCCCAACAATAATCTTGCAATGGTAGACTGGGTGAGAGTAACTGGCCCAAAGTTACTCAACTGTCTCTCACGTCTAAGGCATGTCTAGAACTCACGGTCTTCTGATTTCTAGCATCTTAACCACTACACCAAACTACCTATACAATTCGTAGTCTTATATGTATAATACATCGCTGCTATAAAAAGTATCACCTAAATTCCATTTAATACTAGATAAGAATTACAACCACTAGTTACATTGTTAAGATTAAAAAAATAGCTTTAACATATAAATTAGTCAAATTTGTTACTCAAAATTGAAAGATATTATAGATGACTCTTATTTACTGACCACTCATTCAGTGACTGTTCAAAATTACGACAGTACTGAATATGGAAGACTTAAAACCAGTTCTACCAAGTTGTGACTGCCCCCATGGTCCTCTCAGGCAGGTGATCAGGATTCCAGTACTTGACAGCCTGCACATTTATGATGTTTACAGCATTCTGTGATTATGATTGCTATTTACAATCTTCACAGCTGGAAAAATCAAAGCTGGTGGGATTTGCAAGTCACTGTCATGTGGCATCACACTTAACAACCCTTGGTGATTTGCTTAATGATTACAGCTGGAACTCACAAATTGCCATTCTAAATAAGGAGTGATTGTATGATTTTTCACTTTATGTGATGAAGTTGCCGGTCCCAATTGTGATCAGTGTGAGGACCCTTTAGATCTTCTAAACTCTTTCCGGAATTACTTTTTGGAATATTCTCTTGACACAGAGGGGACCTGACCTCTTATTGTACAGATAGGTAGACCTTTATTTATGACTATAATTGGGCTAGAACATCTATCACTAAAATTCAGACTCTGTCTGAATTTATGACCTATTTTGCCTCATTCATTAAGTGAATAATGGTAGTTGTTAAACAATTCTGGCTTCCCCCATTGACTATGCTTGTCAGAAACCAGCTGGGAAGATAGTATATGGGGATTATGTGACTCAAGGACACTTGAATTGTCATAAATACATGCCAATTACCAAGCATGTGAATTTCCTTCCCATGATCACAGAGATCATGCAACAAACATAAGTATGAGGACAAATTGTAACTTGTTTTTTTAGTGCTGCTATAAACAGTTGCTACATCTTAAATCAAGGAATACCTGTAAATGGTAGTAGAATAGTTTAGTCCTTGATACATTTTTATCTTATGTTCCAGAGAATCCCCAAAACTATTTTTATCTATATTGCACTAATCAAATAGAGTTGATCGGTTAGCATCTCAGTTAGAAATCTGATAAAAGATTCAAGATCCCAGACATAATTAGACAGTAGATCTATGTTAAAGAAATGAATGCAAACTTAACTTTGTTTCTTTTTATTTTATTTTAAAGGACCAGGAGCTTGAGGAATTGAAGAAACAAATAGAATCACTTAAAATTCAAAATGAACAGTTGCAGACAACAGTTACACAACA